>NC_081833.1:67083227-67383644 GCF_030867095.1 Alligator mississippiensis | reverse complement strand
GCTTGGCCCAAGACATGCCAGCCCACTTGGACTGGGCTCATAGCAGGGGGCCAACCCTGAAGAGCCCCAGCATCTTGAAGAAAGGCGGCTGCATGCTGCTGGACTGAGGTAAGGCCTGAAGCAGACACAGACATTATTATTTAGGCTATATTGGTTTCTTCATTTTCTTACATGACCTGGATGCCGTTGGCCACAGACCCTTATCAGGATCCCTGGACTCAGCTTCCTCATGCTGATCCCAAGCCACTTGGTTTTCTTCATTTACAGGCCTTTCTACCCAGTACACAAGGTCAGGTGCCTAGGAAAGCCAGGCACCTACTTTGATCACCAATGGAGCAGATGACCCAAAAGGAAAGGGGTGCGGTGTAGGGACTGTGGAGCCCCACAGACGATTCCTGGAAATCCTAGCATGCACCTGTCTCAATGAGCCCTATGTGGTCAGGTAACACTTCCTGATATCCATTATAGTTGCATTGAGTCATGGCGGGAAGGATATAGAGGAATAAGACACTCATTGAGAGTGCAGCACCCAGGTCCCATGCTAGTGTGGCCTCTCATCTCAGGTCCCGCTACAGCCTTTGACATCAATGATGGGGTGAAACAAGGCTGTGTCTTAGCCCCTATGCTCTTTAACATCTACTTCTCCTTCCTGCTTCTTCATGAATTCAAGGACAGAAATTATGACATTCATCTTTGAAACAGACTAGATGGAGGCTTCTTCAACATTGCAAAGCTTAGAGCAAAAAACAAGGTGAAGGAGCTGATTCTGAGAGTTTCCTGTTTGTGGATGATGTATGCTTGGTTTCCTACAGTGACTGTTCCCTGCAAAATCTCTTTGACAGATTCTCTGAGTCATGCTAGAGCTTTAGGTTGATAATGAGTTTCAAGATCATGTACCAAGAGGTAGAAGAACCAACATCTGACATCACTAGGGAGGGTAAATCTCTTGGCATCAGTGACAGCTTTTGTTACTTGAGTTTTACGATAGGCAAGAATCTGGAACTTCAGACTAAACTGACTAACAGAAATGGAAAAGCAGCTAAGAATTTCAAGCTACTACAGAAACATGCTTGGACTAACAGCAAACTATCAGCTAAGCTGAAGATATGAATCTATGTAATTTGTGTGCTGTCATACCTGCTTTATGGTTCAGAAGCATGGACTACTTATGCTAGCCAATCAAGAGATGGAACAACTTTCACATGAAATGCCTGTGTAAGATCCTGAAAAATAAGCTGGAAGACAAAATGCCAAACAGAGGTGCTGGAGTGGACAGGACTGACACACTTAGAAACCTCAAGAAGAGGAGGTTGTGATGGCTTGGTCATGTCAGGAAAATGGGAGGAGACTGAATCTCTGAGAATATTTTGTATAGTGAGATTCGAGACAGCTCTAGAAAGGGAAGTTGCTCAATGGCAGTACCACATGGTGTGCAAAAATTATATGAAATCATTCAACATCAACATAGGAAGTTGGGAGGTGTGGGCAGAATCCTGGTGGAACTGGAGGGAACATCTGGCACTGGGCACAGCTCAACAGGAAGCAGCTTTGATCCAGTGGATGGAAGCAAAGCAACAAAGAAGAAAGCAGCATGCTGTAAATTTGGACTCCAGCTCAGGCTACACATGGATCTGTGAAACTTGTAACAAGCTGTGTCACTCTTGTATTGGGCCTGTCAGCCACAAACAGATTCATCAGGCACCTGACTACACCTCTTATGTATACACCATGATCCAGAGGATCGACAGTTGCCTACTATATCCTGCACAACTGGAGATGAGAAGAAAAGTCCCAATTACATCTCTTTATGGAAAGTTGCACAGATCCATTGACTACTGGTGTTTCTAGTGGCACATTCAATATCAGCAACTGTCAGAGACAGGTACCAACTTAAATAGTTTAAAACAGCATTTCTCCAACCAGGGTTGCTGGTGAACTTACAAGGATAAGTGAGAGGCAGAAATAGGAGAGGAGGAGGAGAAATGGGGATATGTAAGTAGATAGAAAGGATGAAAAAAGAAACAAAAATGAAGAATAGATCTGCAATACCGTCAAGGTTGCTGGAGACATCGGTGTGGCTGTAATGACACAGAATCCTATTTCAATTTTCATGTCAGAATGGCAGATGCACATGCACGTAACTACAGGTTTTGGCACTTAGAGCTTGCAATTCTATTTCACCCTCCAGCAAAATAGAATTGCCCCACATATAATCTGCCAGAAGTGAGATGGGCTGGGTGTAGGGGAAGGGGTTGGAAACCCTCCAACAGCCTAGCCTACAGCACTACCGAGAAAGCCGATTTACGCTAGATAAGGTTCTGGGCCAAAATATTAATATAACTACCTACCTGTATACACATTCTATGTTCATGTGTTTTTCATTTTAAACTCAATGGGGCATTATATTTCTTGCACTTCCTCAAGAACTGTAAATCAAAACCACATAATCGGTGGAGTTAGTGATGGAAAACTGATGGGAACAGAACAGAGCCAGACCTTAAGTATTTGAATGGGTTCCATAGGAATTCATCTTGAATTCGCTAATCTTTTCTCATTTTAAAAAATAATGCTAGTTTTCTATGTGATCAGTTTAGAGTTAGGTTCGAAATAATGTGGGTAGTCACAAGCAGGTGCAAAATGTAATCTCATGTTCTGCAAGCTGAGCAAGAGGTGGAAGAGCATTTTTCTTAGTCTGGTCAGGTAAATACTAATACTTAGAAGACAGTAAATACTAATATTTAGAAAATATACTATATTAAAAATTAGTATCTCTCTTCTTTCCTTTTTTCCTCTGTACATTCAAACAGCTAAATACGCTACTTCATTTATTCCAAAGTTTCATTGGTAGTTAATGTTACACAGCCTAACATTTGTACACACTAAACACACAGGATAATATCTTGGCTCTTTTGAAGTCACTGGCTATACTACAATCAGTTTCAGTGGGGACGGGACCCATTGTCTTCTATTTTTGTTTTTGGGTGCCCTCTGGCCCAGACATTCTGAAGGTATTTTAACATTTCTCACCAGGTTTTGATCCATGGACATTTTATTGTTTTTCTGGAGGAAAAAAATCAAGTGTATCAATAGTTTTGCCTGAAGTGTACCATGTAATTTATTTCAGATTGTTCAGATGGAAGTGGCAACCCATGTAAAGCATATCAAATAGAGAGTCCTTGCCTCCTATGGATGAAAAAGACAAGTAGCTTCAGGTGGAGCAGAGGTACCATAACACTGACTTGCTTAGAACAGCTTTTTTCATTCTTTTCACTGTACTATTAAGATTCATTACCTTTTTATTTTGTACTTTTGCAAACAATAGAAATTCATGAAACACAGTCAACAGGGGAGAAGACTCTAGATGACAGTATTATAGCACTAGATTGATATTCATTTAAATGTAGGTTCAATAAGAATAAAAAAGTCACTTGCAGAAACCTTACAAACAAGAACAGATGCTACCAAGCTAGCTGGATGTAGTGGCAGGCATTTGTGGTCTGCACACTGGCTAAATACAGCCTGTCAAAAAGCCTGAGGCTGGATCAATTTAATCTTTGCAGGTTAGTCTAAGCTGCTCAGATTGAACTGAGAAACAAGTGAATGGACATTCACTTTTGATTCTAGAAATGCTGCCATGTGCCTGCAGTGGCACAGGCTAGAAGCTGGGAAGTGCTACAGCAAGCCCTCCCTTCCCTTTGGCAATGGCTAGAAGGCTGGAGGGAAGCTGAGCTCAGGAGTGGGGGCATGGCCAGGCCTGGCAGGCCACTGAGTATGATTAGGGAGGGGTCTCACCATGGCCTGCATGGTCCCCAGTAAGGGGGGGGTGGTGCCTGGAGGGGGAAGGGGAAGCAGCCTCTGCCAGCCTTTTCCCAATTTGCTGCTTAAGCACCAGGAGTGCGGAGCATGGCCAGATGCTGGTAGCCTGGGGAGAAGTAGGGGGTCTTTAATTCCTCAGAGAGTTTAACACCTCCCCTTTGTCACAGGTTACTGGTATCTGGCCATGCCCCCTGCTTCTGCCACTGTAGCGGCGAGCAGGGTGCTGTGGGGGGAGTGGGGAGGAGTAGGGACTCCTGGCATAGGCTGTTGCACCCCTGCCAGGCAGACCCCAGCTAGGATCTGGTGAGAGAGAGGAGAAGAGGGGGGATTAAAACCCTCCCTTTTCCCCTCTGCCCCATGCCCTGCTCCCTGGTTGAGAGAAGAGCAGGGGGCATGGCCATACCCCAGCCTGGGGACAGGGCACTTAGCCAGGGGAGAGAGGTTTAAACCCCCTCCTTGGCCCTGGAACACAGCTGGGGTTTCCCTATCAGGCTGTTTGCCTCCCCTTGCACCCCACTCCCTGCTCAAGCACGGGGCATGACCATGCCCCAGCCCAGGGCCAGTGCACTGAGTTGGGGAAGTGGGGTTTAAACCCCCTTCCTGGCCCTGGCCCCTGGCCCCTAGCTGGGGTTTGCCTGCGGTGGCAGGGGGTGGGGGGGAGTGCTTCCCAGACTTTCCCCTTCACCCCCTACCTTCGCCCCCTCTGCTCCAGCAGTGAGCGGAGAATAGCTTGGCAGGGGTTGCCATGCCTTCTAAGAAGATCCCAGCTGAGGTCCCATGTTGGTGGGAGACAGTTTTAAACCCCCCTCCCTCTCGTCCACCTGAGCCTTCTGGCCTATGCCCTCACCCCCTCTGCTCCAGTGGGAAAAGTCTGGAAGGGGCTGCCCCCATCCTGGCAGACCCCGTAGTAGTCCCAGCTGGGTTTCCTACCCCTACTCCTTTGTCAACTAGACCTTACTGCTCCAGCTAGGAAGCAGAGGGGTGAGGTCAACCCTGCCCTCTGGAGCAGACAGTAAGGCCCAGCCCAGCCCAGGACTGGAAAGCATGTTGGGATGCTGGGGGACTCTGATTTAACTTGAACCAGGAAGGGATCTGGAACAGAAGATTCATAAACTGGGTTGACCTAAATCAGTTGAGTCTGGTACTACATTCTACCAGGTTTATCTTAAACAAGTTTCAGCCACTTGAAACTGGTTTATGTGCACTGAGCTTCTATTCTGTTACAGGTTTAAACCAGTTTCTGATCATTTAAACCAGTTTATGTATAACTTCTGTTCCTAGCCAGAGGTCAACAGTCTATTGGCTTCCAGCTTCTGATTAAGAAGCTAGAAGTTGTTTGTCTGATGTTATATATTTTATTAAGTGAGGCTGTTAAGAAGAATTGTAATAAGCATTTGTTTTAGAGGAAAGTGGCAAAAATCAGCAGTCTGCTGCATTCCTATTGCTAAGATACACATGCATTATGACCTAAGGAGAACTACAATATGATGTGATTATATTAGCATATTTTTGTATCATAAATACTACAGCTGGGTGAAAATGAAACTCTGCAATTTTCTGATGTTACAAGTATTAGATGAGGACCCATGGAAATGTTGATTTTCAGTCCAAAGCATGGAGAGACACATTGAACTGAGAACAATTAGTAAGAGTTTTAATACTTGCTGTAATTCTATACATTTGTGGGAGATGGAGATCTCAGGGTGCTTTAACGATATACCTACTGAGGCATCTTCCTGTCCTAAAGTAAGAAAGCAAAATTCTGCTCCCAATTTTATTAAAATGTTTCTGTATTTGCAGTTGTTGTCATTTCCTCGCTTTTTGAAAGAAAATTTCTTATATGTTAAGCTTTTGTACTGTATATAGTTATGTTTAGGACTCTTCTTTTAAGAAGTGCTTATTGAGTACGCTGTGTGTAGATGAAAGGAAGATGCCCAAATGTTGACCTGTCTTGGTTTTCTGTCTTCTAGACACTAGATATGGTGTCAGAAGTGAGTTAGCTCCTGAAGGTATGTGTGAGAAGTGAAGAGAATTCAAGAAGCTAAGAAAATTGTGTGTGTGTGTGTGTGTTGGGCGGGCGGGCGGGGGATGGTGTAAGAGAGGGAAGTCACTATAATCGTGGCCTTGATGGCCCCATATCACAGCCTTGCCCTTTAGCATATGGATATGAAGGAGGGGAGCTGTGTTTAGCAAATGATCATTCTTTGATCACAAAGGGAAAACAATAGGATTGCAGTTAAATAAAAAAAGCAAAACAAAACAAAGGAAATAAGAGCAGCCACACAACTGGCTGTAATATTGCCATGTGTGCACGCAGCTTCTGAATACCCTACCTTAGTAGCAGACTGAGATGACCTGTGTTAAATCCAAGAATCATTTCAACAGCATCATAAACCTGCTATAAAATTTCTTAAGCAAAGATACCTTTTCAACAACACATCAGCATCTTGCCAGATCGCATAAAATGACTAATTTATGTGATGAACTAACTTTAGTAATGTGGATGAAAGATTCAGGCACTCAAATGATACTGCTCAGAAAACTCATATTACCATAACTCCACTAATAGCTATACATGCATGCAAAGCTCATGAGCAACATAACATCCAAAAGCAGAACATAAAGGGGTTACCAAGTAGCTTAGAGAAAGCATGAAAATGCAAGGGAAGATACACCTACATCTGTGCTAAACCAAATGGACAACTACAAACAGAGGAGATAAAAACGTAAAAACTGCTGGTAAATATGTGCTGATAAATATGTGGTAATGGACAATGCTATGCATATGAGGTCATATGCAATAATTGAGTCAAAAGTTGTAGATGAGAAAAATAAAATACAAAGACCCCCTAGATGAGGAGGTAAGCAGTGACTCCAGGCATGGAAGTTTACACATATGAATGCAGCTCAGAAGAGAAAAATAAATGTTTTGTAAAACTCAAACTAATATCAGAGAAAAGGACAAGGCAGCAGCACACAAACAAACAAACAGAAAATTGAATGCCAACTAGACAGTGAATATGCCAAGTAATGAAGACTTCCTAAGCAATAAGGAAGAGCAGAAAACTGCATTAACCAGAGCCTGATTGAAATCATATCAGGGCACAATCATAATGCCTCTAGGATAATATACATTAAAAGCAGAATACTAAGGAGAAGAACAGTTGGACAGTCACCTGAGTCACCGCTTTCAGCTAAAATGCATGAACTTATGAGCTTTTTAGTGACACCAAATCTGGGAGAAATTATTCATAAAGCAGATGTAGTAGAAAAACAAACAAACATTTCCATAGTGGAAAGTGCACTGAGGCACCCTGATGACAAAGCTGCTAAAAAATTACCAAAGATGTATTTGCAAGATTGGGATGCCTTCCAGGCTTGTTACTCCTATAAATAAAACAATTCAGCCAGTAGAGCAGTCTTGCAAAGCATCTATTGCATTAAGAGAAAAAACAACAGGAACAACAAAAAGCAAACGGGAAAATGAAGCATCATTGCTACATGCACAAAGCTCACAGGTTAAATAAGTTTCATGGGAGCCATTGAGAAGGCCAGTAGGCTACGGATTCACAAAGACCCCAGCCATTTTAAGCAAAGTACTGAAAGCAACTCTCTTCCAAATCCCTACAGGGGAAGACATATTACCTGACTTAATACAAGCAAATATATTTTCCCTTAGGACTTCACGACACAGATGGATATTGGCATGTGCTACTGGATTAGAAGAGCTGCTACCTCACCACATTCTGAACACTAGTGAACATTTCCACCGCTAGATATGATATGGGGCAGGGGAGCAGTATTCAGCCAGCAACTTCTCCCTCTATGCCTTCCTGAGACCAGGGCAACCCCAGTCTGGGGGAAGTGTGGGCTGATCCAGTCTTTGTGTTCCCAGAGGGGTGAGGAGAGTGGTGGGACTGGACCAGCAGGACTGGAGAAGCAGCTTTTCATACCAGGAACTCAGATGTGAGAAGCAGGCAGGCACCTCGTGGCTTCTAGTGCCTGGGAGACCCCTGCCCATTTCCCACACCTGGGAGTCCAGTGTGTGAAGAGTTGGCAGGGAGCAGCTGGTGGCTCCTCCCTTCTGTCTCCCCCCACCTTCTCCAGACCAGGGTGACCCCAGTCTCAGGAAGGCAAGGGAGCTTGTCCTGCAGCTCTGCTCCTCCTGGTCCCTGGGAGAGTATATAAACTTCCATTCTCTTGGAAGAAACTCTCCCAGGAGTGAAAGTTGGATTATTTTCCTCCTGAAATGGCCATTTTTGTTCCAGGTGAAAATGCTAGAATGTCTGTATGGTCATGGTTTCTACCTGGAAAGTGGCAATTTTTTCGGTGAAATGGAACATCTATATATGGCCCCAACCCAGGTAGTGTTACAGGGAAGATTGTCCTCTAGACAAGGCCACTTGGCCCCAGAGCAACACCAGCTGTAAGCACCAAACTGATTGGCTGCTGAGCCAGCTGGGCTTATTATATTAGCTCAGGCTCTTCAGTTGGGTTCTGGCTACTCAACATCTCCATCTGGTAGCAGCTCAGTCCTGCTCCTGCTTTTGTCTTAAGCCTGCTCCTGCCTTTCCTCAACCTTGCTTCAGCCTTGCTCCTATACCGGGCCCCTGTACCCTGACTCTGTCTGTCCAGTTCTGCATCTGGACTCCCTGGCTCCTGATCTTCAGTCTGGCCTGGACTGTGAACACAGATATCACTTTGAGTTAAATATACCACCCCGACTACTTGGTGTTAACCCCTTTGTACAACCTTGACCATGGTTCTGGGTTCCTCATGAACTCAGATGCTTGGTTAACTCCACGTTCCTCAAGAGTGCTCCTACCCGCTTCCCTACAGATACCATGCAGTACTATCTTCTGCCTGATTTCAGACTAACGTGCATTTCAAGAAAGAAACTGAGTATAATCTACTTGTAGAGCAGCCTTGAAAGCTGAAAATATGGCAGCAGAACAAGGATATGAGATCATCTGCCTGACAGAAATACTGAAAATACAGAAAGACACAGAAAATATCAGGTAGCCAGTTATGTGCCAGTTCCAAGGAGGGGCTGGAAAAAATCCAAGAACAAACCGTACAAGACAAAGATTTACAAGTGCTGACATTTGTCTTTCTGTCAGGATAGTCAGACATCTGGGAAGAAGCCCCACCTGCCCAACCAAGAATATTGGAATTACTGAGGTAAGTAAAGCAAACAAAATAGCTTCTTATAGAAAGGCAGATAAATCACCACATCCTTACTACTGAGAACAGATACTCTCTTTCAAGAATGCAGATGCTTCCTCAGCCTGACAAAGGGTGTTTGTGCCTGAAAGCTTGTCAAGAAGAATTTTTCCAACTATTTGAGCACTGGAGTTGACAGGGGGAGGTGGTGGGGCTAGGGGAACAGGCTGCAGACATGCAGCCTCTCTCATTGGATTGGTTCCAAAGTGGTTCGGCTTCCACCTTCCAGATCCAACAGTGAATGTCTGTTGGGTCAGAAGGGCCAGTCTAATTCATGGCACTTTCTGTGCCGTGCCATGCATTAGACTGGAGAGCTGCACATCTGTCAGCACCCTAGGTTCTGGATTCCATTCTGGGAGCCTGATGCCTGCTAATTAAGTATTGTTGCATCTAATTGTAAGGTGCACAAAGTCTTTATTGGATCTGGCACTAAAAATCTGCAGGACTGCATGCATTTGTATGTAAGAGTATGCAAAAGACTGAGGTACCTTAAAATGAAATAATTAAAAGTAAGGACTAGAATGTACATAGATAAAGCCTACAGGAATGTAAAAGATAATAGTTATCTGCAGCAGTAAACATGAAGTGTGAACAATTCATGACTTGTGATAACATTTAATGTGAGGAAGTAAATCAGATGAAGACAATACTGCTGAAAGATGGAAAACACTCTCATGATTAGACAGAGGTAAAGAAAAAAATAAAGAGCCTTTACTTATCTTTACCTTGTAATTGAGATAACGTGTGTCTAATGATATATCCATACAGTGGCTAATGCACTTAGCTGCAAAGCTGCAAGACTGACTCAATAATAGCCAACCATGTGGATAATCTAAATTAGCATAGATGTACTTTTGGCTCTACTAAGTCCATCGCCTATTGAATCACACTCAAAGCCAAACTTATTTTTGTATGTCCAGTACTCTAAAATATTCAGGTGCAAATCTGAATACAAATCAAAGGTCCACAATCCTTTAGGCAAGTTGTGGAACTAAATGAGAACTTCAGTGACTGCTGTTGTTCCCACATCTATTTTCTGACAGCTTTAAACACAGTCTGCTACTCATACACAAGCTAATCAATAAATAACCTTCTATTGTTTCAAGGATGCAAATAGTTTTGCCAAGTGAATACCAAGCTATAGAACATGCAGAGCACTTATTAGTGTTCACCTGGTCTCATCAAGCAAGTGTAATCACCTAAAAGAGTCATATTGGCCAGTTAAAGCACATGTACTATTACAACAATAGAAATGTGACTGGATCTGCTTGATGAATACTAGTTTTACCAGGACAGAATAGGTAAAATATAAAATAGGCCACAATATTAATTGAATAAAGGTTCTATATGCATTGGGAACATGTGTGGTGCCGTCTTTCATTTCTCAGTTATTACTGCAAATCCACAACTACATAGAAGTAATTAAACATTTTCATCATCCAATGACTCTTGACTACCATGGACAAAGTTATTTGGTGGTTCTCAGTCTAGTAACTTGTGGTCACATCACAGAACTGGCCTTAACATTTAGTGCTATAATTGACGTCCTCGCTGGAAATCCCTGAAGAAAAGGACTGACTAAGTATGAAGTGCGAACAACATCCTTCTGTCTCACAGGATACTTGCACATAAACACACTATCATGAAATAGCAAGGAATGGGGCTTCTAGTGTAGCAACTTCTCTGTGTGGCACTTGCTCCACCCTTCTTTACTTCATGGTAATTTGATCACGTGCTTATGCCCTGATTTCCTCTCTGTATGCACTACTTCATTTATAGGCATCCTGTCTATGAAGCAGGATTTTATGCTTCCACCAGGTCATCTGAATTTATTGGATTTATGTTCTCTAACTGATACATGTGTTGGGACTTTGCACAAGTATCATTAAAACAAGATTGATATTTTCCATGTCAAGGGTTCATTTTCTGTGTGAAATAAAATAAATTAGAAGGAAATGGGAGACACCCTGCAGAATAGGGGTGTCAATCTTGTCTGCCAAAGAAAAAAATGCTACTACTGACTAGTAATGGTGGCACTATCAACATAACCTTGTCTTTATCTTGTTCTTTCTCTTCCTCGGTGGAATCAGATTCTAAAAGACTAGCAGAAAAGAGCTCACTAAGAGGAACTCTACAGGAGCTATTTAACAGGTCCTAAATATTTACTGGAAGAATTATAGTTGTAAAAATTCTAACTGCAGAGTATAGTGATCCTTCTGAGTAACAATAAAGGTTACTGCAAACACGACTTCGGTGTTCTGTCCTGGCCAACCACCACAAGGCAAAGCCTTTGTCCTGATGTTCAGAAAAAATTCCCAGAATTGGCCCTAGCTACTTGAGAGATTGCATCTCCTCTCTGACAACTAACCAAGAATCATGAAATTGTTATAAGGGGAGACTTCTGGCAGGAGTGTTGAGGAGCGGGAACTTTCACAAAGTAGGACTCAAATTATGGGACTCATTTCCCTATGTCCTAAGAATTACTGCTAACGTCAGTGTTTTGAAAACAAAAGCCAAAGCTATTTCTTTGACTTAGCTTTCTCAAAGTTAGTTTTCTACCTGCAGAGACATTTTTTGGCTTCATGTGGGGTGGAGGAGGAAAGGCAGATTAAATATGTTGCTACGTAATAATATTTTAGAGATCTAGGTGCCCCATAAGTAACCAGAAAAATATATACATGTACTACTTCCTAGTCTTAGTTACATCAGATTACTGATTAGCTTCTTTGAAGTAAATGTGTCCAGTGTAAATTAGGCACACCTCTTTAATTACCCAAATAGCTTTGACTGTCTGATTTTAGGATATTTAGGATTGAATGATATTTAGGATTGAATCTGAGATTGCCCTCAACCATCCTGCCCTTAACATCTCTTATTTGGTGGCCTGCACCTAAGCCACATATTACTTCTTGAACATGAAACTAAAATATTTCCTAGGTTTCCTCATGGAGCCCTTCTAGGATGTAGAAGTCATCCACTACCACTGTGGACTACTTGTCTCTTCTTCACCCTTGTCTCTAATCTATAGACAGTAGAGACAAGAAAAGGGCTGTGGAAAGTCCTGAAGATAGGAACTTGGAACTGGGGAGAATGCAAGATGATATGCATGATGATGACAAAAGGACCTTATAGTGTTAAAACTTTCCAAAGTAAACAGAACATGATGTGGATCTTTTCATCCTTGCCAGCCAGGCATGAATCTTATAAGCATTCTATTGTGCTCAAAAACAAGTACTTATATAGTCTCATAAATAAAGCTCTAGAGGACATGCCATCTGCTACAGGCTCAGGGGATCTGCCCTGGCACCTGTTGCCTCCTAGGTGCCTGCCGTCCCTCCCCAGCCTCCCTCCCCTACTATCCCTCACCTGTCATACCTTGATTTTATTATATTTAACTGGGGAGACTGCCTTTAGAGGCTCTTCCTTGGTGTCTTTTCTCCTTTTTCTCCTTCCCTACTCTCCCTAAGATGAAACGCAGAGTGGTTGTCATGGGAAACTCCCTCTTGACGGGGACTGAGGGGGCAATCTGCTGCCCCGACCCTGTAGCCTGGGAGGTCTGCTACTTCTCAGGGCCCTGCATCCAGGACATAGCAGAGAGGTTCCCAAAGATTATCTGGCCCTCCGATCATTACCGTATACTTCTTATCCATGTAGGCATGAACAAGATGGCTCAGAGCAATCCCATCCCGGGTCATGAGAGACTACAGGGCTCTGGGAGCAGGGCTTAGGGAGTTGGGGACACAGGTGGTCTTTTCTCACTCCTTCTGGTTGTGGGTCGTGTGCTGAGGAGGGAGAGATGGGTAAAGGTAGTCAACCAAAGACCGTGATGCTGGTGTCATCATGAGGGCTTCATCTTCCATGATCACAGTCTGCTCTTTGGTGAGAGAGGCAGTGGGCTGCTGGGAAGAGACGGCCTCCACCTCATGGGGGGACTACCGCCTCCACCTCATGGAGGGACTACCGCCATTGCAAGCCACCCCTACCCCAACCCCAGAGTGATCCATAGGGAAGGCAAGGGCCCCCACTGGGACACTTATGTGTCTATATACCTCTGCCAGAAGCTTGGGGAACAAACAGGAGGAACTGGTCCTCCTGCTAAACAAAAGGGATTACAATCTCATAGGGATATCAGAGACCTGCTTGGACTCCACCTATGACTGGGCCACTGGTATAGACGGCTATACCTTGAACAGGAGAAATTGTATGGAAAAAAGGGGTTGTGGGGGGGGGTAGCTCTGTATGTCAAGGAAAGCTACGCGTCCCTGCAAGATGACACTGGCACTCAGGGGGGATGATTGGAGACTCTCTCGGTCAAAATCCATGGTGAACAAGGCACAGAGGACACAATGTTGGGAGTCTACTACAGATCTCCTAGCCAGGATCAAGAGCTTGACCAGGAATTCACCAGGGAACTAGATGAGGCTGCACACTCCCAGTGCATGGTTGTCATGGGTGCTTTCAATTATCCTGACATCTTGTGGGAAGAGCACTTGGCCACATCCGAACAGTTGCAAAGGTTCCTCATGTGTGTGGATGAGCTCTATCTGACTCAAGAAGTCTTTGGACTGATGAGAGGCAAAACTCTGCTCCACCTGGTACTGGTAATGGGGGGGGGGGGTGACTTAATCAGCAACCTAAAAATTGAAGGGAAGCTGGGAGACAGCAACCATGAGCTGATCACCTTCACCATCCACCATAAAGCTGGCAAGTCAGCCAGCAATGCAGAAGTTCTCGACATCAGGAACACTGATTTAACAAGCTCAGGAGGCTTGTTAGTGAGGCCATAAGGGACCTAGACCCAAAGGGGAGGGGAGTTCAGGAAGAGTGGTTGCTCCTCAAGGGAGCGATCCTGGAAGCTCAAGCAATGTCTATCCCATCTCAGAGGAAAGGCAGCAAAAGGGCACAGCAGACCCTTTGGCTCTGCAGGGAACAAGTAGACCTCCTGCATCTAAAAAGAAAGACCTATAAAGGATGGAAGGCTGGATCCACCCCAAAGGAGGAGTACTCTGCACTGGTCCGGACCTGTAGGGAGCAAACCAGGAAAGCCAAGGCTGCAACTGAACTCCAACTGGCGACACATATCAAATACACATCAAATACACATATCACTTTTCTAATAAAAAGTCCTTTTTTAGATATGTGAGGAGCTGGAGGAAAAGCAAGGGTAACGTTGGACCCCTGCTAAACCATATGGGTCAACTGACAACCGACAACCAGGAAAAAGCCAACCTGATTAATGGGTATTTTGCATAGGTTTTTCACCAGCCCCAAGGGACAGCCCTGCTCAATATGGTACGGGATGGCCAGGGCAAGGGAGAATTGTTACCCTTCATCAATGTTGACCATGTGAAGGAACACCTTGAGAGGCTGGACACCTGCAAGTCAGCTGTCCCAGACAGCTTACACCCCAGGGTACTTAAGGAGCTGGGAAGTATCATAGCCCAGTCCCTGGCACGGATCTTTGAGAAGTCGTGACACTCAGTTAAAGTGCCCAAAGATTGGAGGAAGGCCAATGTGGTGCCTATCTTCAAGAAAAGGAGGAAAGTAGATCCGGGGAACTACAGCTCTATCAGCCTGACCTCTATCCCAGTGAAGATTTTGAAAAAAATTATCAAAGAGACCATTCTTGACAAACCTGCTGAAGGCAACTTCCTGAGGAATAGCCAGCATGGGCTTGTTGCTGGTAGGTCTTGCCTGACCAATCTCATCTCCTTCTATGACTAGGTGACATATCACCTGGACAAGGGAGAAGGGATTGATGTCATATATCTTGATTTAAAAAAAGCTTTCAATCTGGTATCTCATGATCAGCTCATAGAAAAACTGGCCAACTGCAGCCTCGGCTACATCACAGCCTGCTGGCTGGGGAATTGGCTCCGAGGTTGGAACCAGAGAGTGGTAGTTCATGTAAGTCAATCACTGTGGTGCGCTGTGATCAGTGGGGTCCCTCAAGGCTCTGTCCTTGGGCCTATTCTTTTCAACATCTTCATTAATGGTGTGGACACTGGTATCAGAAGTGGACTGGCCAAGTTCGCTGATGGCAATAAACTTTGGGGTAAAGCGTCCACACCCAAGGACAGGATGGTGATCCAAGCTGACCTTGACAGGCTCAGAAAATGGGTGGACAAAAACCTGATGGCCTTCAACACCAAAAAATGCAGTTTTCTACCTTGGGAAGAAAAACCTGGAGCATGTTTATAGGCTCGGCAGTGCTATGCTTGCTAGCACTATGGCCAAAAGGGGTTTGGGGGTCATGATTGGCCACAAGATGAATATGAGCCATCAATGTTATGTTGCAGCTGGCAAAGTGAGCAAAACTCTGGCTTACATTCATAGATGCTTCTCTAGCAAATCCCAGGATGTCATCTTCCTACTGTGCTTGGCCTTGGTGAGGCTGCAGCTAGAGTACTGCATCCTGTTCTGGGCTCCACAATTTAAAAAGGATGTGGACAAGCTTGAGAGAGTCCAGAGGAGAGCCACATGCATGATCAGAGGGCAGGAAAACAAAACTTATGATGAGAGGCTGACAGCTATGGACTCTTCAGCCCAGAAAAGCTCAGGCTCAGGGCGGACCGGGTGGCTGCCTTTAAGTATATAAGGGGTGTACATCAGGATCACCTGTTCACCAGAATGCCCCATGAGATGACAAGATCAAACAGTCACAAACTTCTTCAGGACTATTTCAGGCTGGACATAAGAACTTCCTTACTGTCTAAGCCCCCAAGGCTTAGACTGCTGACAGAGGTGGTGCAAGCACCTACTCTGGACTCTTTTAAGAGTCAATTGGACATTTATCTTGCGGGATCCTGTGACCCCAGCTGACTTCCTGCCCCTGGGGTAGGGGACTGGACTTAATGACCTTCGGAGGTCCCTTCCAGCCTTAACCTCTAATGTCTATGAAATCTTTTCTAGCCCTCAGAGCTCCTCTGCTTCAGACTCTACATGGTGTAATTCAACCTTAAGATGACCCCAGTTGCACCTTAGAGCTATAATCATCTTCACCATCTTCCCCTATAGTCAAACCCATGCCTTGCAAGTGTCACTCAGGCCTTGAACCTTTGTTGGGGCTTCTGCCTTTCTGGTTTTGGCCCCTTTCCTCTAGCTGCACCCCCAGCCCAGGTCCACTGTCCTGGACCTTGGCTTCCAGGGCCCAACCCTGTTTTACCCTCTGGGGTCTGGGCCCCTGGCCCTGGTCTCTTGTGGCAGCCCCTTGCATCTCTGCTCTTGGCAAGACGGCTTGTGTGCTGCTCTGCCTCTGGGACCCCTGACAAGGCAGTTCTATGCTGAATGCCTCTCAGGCACTCCTGCGACCTCCATACTACCCCCATATCCACAACCCAGTCCTCTTATCTTAAACTTAAGCCAAACAGAAATACAAGCAAACTGCTTTCAACTAAAAGTCTCCCCCACTCTGGGTCCATACCCCACTGCAAGCTATATTTTTCCCTTAGCTATCTCAGTCTTGCTCTTGTGGGTAGTTTGGGTGTCCATGGGCCTATTTCCTGCAGCAATCTTCCCTGGGAGCAACTCTCTCTGCAGCATGCAGGGCCAGATACTCCTTCTATCTCTGGCCCTAGGCTTATATACTTCAAAGCCCTGCCCCTTCCTGTCATGTAGCTCCCCAGCCACACATTGGAGTTTTCCTATTACTTGAGGGTCAGCCTGTGCTCCTTTCCTGCAGCTTTCAGACTGCCAGCTTAGTCTGCTGCACCCTCTTAAGGTAACAGGAGCCTCTGGCTTCCTGTTACATATCCTATTCAGCTTCTCTTCCAAAAATTATATTAGAGTATCATTTCCTCCACATACGTAGTATAATGGGTTGTATGCTTCACCTACTTCACTGTGGCTATTAATTCGTCATGCACAAGGATCTTCTGGTACATCTGATGGCTATTTCAAAACATCACATACATAGAATAGAATGTTTCTTCTACTAAATTTTCCTATAACTCCCTCACATGTATTTAAGTATGGAAAGAAAAATATTTGTTTTTCATTATAAAAGCAGAAGAATAGGAGCTACAATCTTTTATTTAAGGTAGAGATTTTCAAAGGAGCATTTGGGAATTACACTCTTGGAAATCCCAGACTCTGTTATTTTCCTTCTGACTGATTGGACACTATACTGCATTGTGAAAATGTCTGTAACCCTGGTGAAATGTTGCTAATTCTTTTTAATTTAGTATCTCCAATGAGCATTTAATTCAGATTTAGTGAGCCGGATACTGCTTTTTAATTAAATATAAGATGATTCTTTTAAAAAAAAAACCTTTATGGGTATTTAGAAGATAAATCTAATAGTCATGTAATTAGCTCAAAATTACATAAGCAAGAAGTGCCTAATTGTATTCTTATTAGCACATGAACCTTGTAAGGAATTTGTAGATATTTAATTAACATTTATCAAAATAGCCTAGAGCAAGTTAGGTTTCAATTAATTGTTAAAATAGTGATATTTAATAGTCATAGTAAATTATTATGCACTTGGGACAACCATCCTATTTAGCTGCTAAGTGTTCCCTATCAAAAGTTGACATCAATAATCATAATGTCAAGATTACCAAGAGTGACTAATGATTTTGGGGAGCTTCAGTTTTTAGTCAATGACCAATTTAAGATGCTTTAATGAAGCCTGATTTTCCGTGGGTAGATGTTTAGTCCCCATCAGATTTATGGAATTAGATATTGAAAACATGTAGGTTTCCAGACTTCTTGATAATTCCTGAAAACTCTGACAATCAACCAGCGATAGGTTAAGATAAGGGTTGGTTTAGAATGGATCACTCATATTATTTTAAATATGATATATTTTGCAGAACATCTTATTCTAATCTAAAACAAGGTTCTCCGAACAGCAAGGTTTTCCAATCTTCCCTTGTCTCCATTTGCATACAAAGCAGACTGGGGGGCAGGTGGCTACTCTGGCTCTGAGACTGTCCCTGAGCCTGGGTTGAGACCAAAGTCAGATCCACAGCAGCCTCCTGAACCCCATTTGCTTGTCCTCTGCAGCTTCTACTCCTCCCCACTCTCCCCCCTACCTTACTGTGAGGTGCAGCTCAGCTCCAACTTGGGCTGGGTTTCCTCCCGGGAACAGGGCACATGGAAATTCTATCCCCTGCCCAGCCAATGGTTAGCACTAACACTATTGCATTGTCTGCCCAGCCAATCAGCAGCATTGACACTGTTGCATGGGCTGGCAAAGGCTGAAGTTCCATGGGCTGAGCTCTGGGATGGAATTGTGCTCTATCAGCATCTGACAGTAAGGACCAGGGGAAGAGGCAGAGACTGCAGGGGCAGAAGGGGCAGAGCTTGTGAGGACTAGGGAGAAGGGCAGAGACCGTGGAGAGCTGGGGTTTGGGGGGTGCTAATAGCAGTGGGGACAGGAAGGCTGCAGGGGAAAGAAAGGGGGGAAGAGGGCAAGGGGGCCACCTAACCATCCCCCAGCCACCTGACCCCCCCATTACTAATTTCTCTGCTGTAGCACTACAAGGGGACACATTTAAGACAACCCCTATAATTAGATTCTGTACCTGGAAAATCAGAACAAATTTATAAATTTTCCATATATAGAATCTAATTATTGGGGGGTCTTCTTAAATTCAGAGTCAAATATTGTGGATGGCTGGGACCTACTGGATTTATAATTTCAGATATATTTCAGAAAGGAAATGTTTTTTAACCTTTCTTTTTAGAACTCTGTTTACTTTTGTTTTGCTCACACCTACATAACTGTAATGTTTTGGAGAAAAATTCTGCTTATTTAGATTCCATTTGGTTTCAGTTAACAACTGAGAAGTCTCCAGATCAGATTTTGAAGTCCTCCAATAAGTTCTTAAAAAACCAAACACCCTTTAAGGTCAAATGTGACGTTCCTGCTGTTTCTATGGATCAATATTTGCATAAAGTTATTTTGCCCACACTCTCTTGGGTCCTGTACCAAATGTAGTTCAGCCAGACAAGAGGCCTTGAGTTTTATTTATGCATTTAAATTTAAACAACACACTTCTCATCAGAAATTAGCTAGGGCACATTTTAAAGAAAGTGACTGAATTGAGAAGAGCAGAGTTTTTGCAACTCGTGTTTTTGGAGGAAAGACCTAGAACTACTGTTCCTTAGAAACGACGATTTGACATTTTGTTTTAATATACAATCTGCTTGGCTAGTGTGGTGTAATCTAGTGTACCTCTATTACCTTTAACAAAGTTATCTTAATTTACAGCAGTTTAGAGAACAAAATCTAGCCCTTTATCTTCTAATTACTTGGATAAAATGTGATGGAAGTAATTAAGGTTGCATTTATCACCCGTGGGAGAAAATACTAATGATGGTTCATAATTTTAAAACTAGATTTCCAAGCTATTGAAAGAAACTTGTGTGCTATAAGTTCCACCATTCCCAAACCAATACGATTAATTTATTTATAAGCCATACTATGAATCGCAGAATTCTGTACAGGGACTTCACTGACACATGATCAGGCCATGATGGAAAAATGTGAGTCAATTAAATAACAGATGAGATGAGAACAGAGGAAAGCGAGATTATGTCTTATTCCAGAGTAACAGTGCCTATATAGGGAGTTATTTTGAAATAGCTATAGTGGAATATTTTCTCAAAAATAGCTGTTATTATCAATTTCCTGATGTAGAGAATAATGAAGAGAAGATCTTAGGCTATTAACCTAAGGGGAGGGGGGATGCATTATTACAATTCAATTAGTATTTATTGCTCTACAATACGAAAAGCATCTCTGTTCAAGCCACATCATGGTCTTATGACTAATAACTTTTTTCTAGAATATATAAATTAGTCTTTTTATAAAAGTTTTCTTACAGGCAAAATGTGTATGCTTTGATCATGTCATCTGTTGCACATTGTGATATCCTGGGCTTATGGACTGCATGATAGTTAATGTGTATGAACCACAAAAAATGATTGGGAATAAAATATTGACAGTTATTTTTTGTTCATGGTTTTACAATGTCTAGATATTCAAGAAGAAAAAAGGCTGGGGTGGTCATAAAGGAATTAACATGCGTAACTTCAGCTTCTCCTTGCTCCAAAGATAAAGAAAAATCCAAAACACAGAGAAGTTCTTTTCTAAAAAGAAACTCATCCTTAGAAATAGTTACGTCAATTAAAGAGGTTTGGAGACAGAATAGCCCAGTGTGTTATTCTGTATTGGGGATTGTCTTCTACATGGATTTTCCTCCAGTTTGGCATTTTTTCCCTAAGTTAATGATCATAGATCTCTAGTAATCAGTTCAGGGGAGTGGAAGTCAGGAGGAGATAGTCAGAGGTGGGCATGCTAGAAGGGAGGGACAGGCTACATCTAGATCTGGACAGGTTACAGAGGTGGGCGGATGAGAATAGGATGGAATTCAACACAGACAAGTGCAAGGTATTGCACCTGGGGAGGAAGAACCAGCAGCAGACCTATAGGCTGGGGAACTCCCTTCTCGTCAGCACAGAGGCAGAAAAGGATCTTGGAGTCATTACTGATTCCAAGATGAACATGGGCCGACAGTGTGAGGATGCGGTCGGTAAGGCTAACTGTGCCTTGTCATGCATCCACAGATGCAACACAAGCAGGTTCAAGGAGGTGATCCTCCCACTCTATGCGACACTGGTCAGGCCGCAGTTGGAGTACTGCATCCAGTTCTGGGCGCTGCACTTCAGGAGGGACGTGGACAGCATAGAGAGGGTCCAGAGGAGGGCCACTCACATGGTTAGGAGGCATTAGGGCAGGCCCTACAAAGAAAGGCAACGGGTATGAACCTGTTCAGCCTCCACAAAAGAAGGCTGAGAGGGGATCTGGTGGCCATCTATAAACTTACCAGGGGGGACCTGTAGAAAATGGGAGAGTCCCTATTCCCCCAGTCACTACCAGGAGTAACTAGGAATAACCTAGTTGATTGAGAGTAGGTTCAGGCAAGACATCAGGAAACACTACTTCACAGTCAGGGTGGCTAAGATTTGAAACCAACTTCCAAGGGAGGTGGTGCTCGCTCCTACCCTGGGGGTCTTCAAAAGAAGGCTAGATAATCACCTAGCCGGGGTTGTTTGACCCCAGCATCATTTCCTGCCCATGGCAGGGGTTAGGACTTGATGATTTGCTCAGGTTCCTTCCAACCCTACCTACTAGGAAACTATGAAACTATAGGACACAGGCTCACACTGTGAGCTTGAGCAGGTTTCCTTTACCAGTCTCTATGTCAAGGATCTCAAAATGGTGTTGCTACTATGAACTATACTGACTAACTGCTAAGGCAGCTTCCAGTTTGTAAAGTTTCTACCAGCTGGAGAGAGATTGCCTACTTTTATATGGGCAATAGTGATGAACCTTGTAATATCAGTAAGTTGAGAATGGCTTTAAGTATTACCACCAATAAATAATGTAGACAAATTAAGATTACAGTGAAACTAACAGAACTAATGTGCAATGAAGGAGCCAGGATGTTTGTGTGATTAATTATACAGTGCAGTTGGAAAAATATTAATGCTGTCTTCTAGCACAACTAATTCTGCTGTCCTAGTAATGCCCTATATATATTATATGGAACAATCTTCATTCAGATTGCTTATTGATGTGCATGCATTGTTTTAAATGGCATTTATTATTTTACAAGTAGTCTAAGAGCTACTGATGTGGTAATTCATTTAATTTGTTTAACCTATTTAATATACTGGAGAGATTATGCAAGTACTTGTCAGTCCATTAGCTGCTACAATTATGGGGGCAGTTTCATCAATATTTAAGGTCCCTCCTTTCCCAGGAAAGTTTGTTAAAAGCACGCATATAGGGTAGATAACTAAGTAAGTGAGAGTCAGTGTAATCCATTTCATTACTTCATGCTTTAGTGTGGAGTGAAGGAGTGATCAATAACCGAAAGAACGAAAAATATATCTGTGAGTAGAAAGGAAGGGTTGCTACGGGTAATCTACACCAGTAATGTAGATGCTGAAATAATCCTACATAATCTGTCAAAAGAATTAAAAAAATTAAACAATGCACAGTTTATTATTATACACATAAATCGTCTACAAGCAGTATTTATGATCACAGAAAGAGGAATAATTTATAACTCTGATGCTATCTGCAGTAAACAGCAATTATAGCAGTGGTGAAGTGCGGATCTGTGGGTCGAACAGCAAGAAAAGTATGGCGTGTAATGAATTTTAACTTTTCATATACTTCTTTCTGAGATTTGTCATTAGGTATAGTGTAGGCTGCTTAACTTGTTTCCTAACAGAGTGGTTTCTGTCTAATTTACTAGGGTTTTTTTTTGTGTTCAAGCAAGGAGTATTATCTGCCAGGAAAATACAGCTGGTGGTGGGGAAGAGTTTATCTGTCAGCAGCTGTGCATGAAACCTTTTTTGTTGTAGGTTATAATGTGACAAAAAGGTGCAACTGCTGATAGAGAACATTTTCCTTGCTGGGAAATATAGATGCCACCAAAGCTGATTTTATTGGCTGCTAAAGTGAGAACATTTTACCTGTTAGTGAAGTACAAATACTGACAGGGAACCTTTTATTCATCAGTAGTCAAACTTCTCTGGCACTTAACATCTTTTTCTGTCAGATGCTGCACATAACATTGTCCCCTAAGTGGGATAATATTTGACAAAAAAGGTGGTTTCTGATGAAGTTATGTGTACGGTGGAGAACATGTTATCAGTTCACTACCTGTTGGGGCATCAGCTTTCACCAGCGAAGAATCCGGCCCGATTATGTATTACATGCATTAATGAAGCATTGCATATTGTTGTGGGAGCCAAAACAATAATACACGGAGGAGAAATAACCTTATTATGCAAAATTCTATAATATCAACAATGTAATAGCTTCATTTTTCAGGGCAGCCGTGTGGAAAAAAGGATGCTTAATTGTTATTACTATAGATTGGAGAACTCGGATGACTGGTGTAGTGCTCTGGCACACAGCAGTAAGCTAAGGGCCCCCAGGCAGCCTTAACTTCGTGTACCTGATGTTGTTTGTTTCTTAGATTTGGGTTACCTTTCTAAAACACTTACATCATTTTCACTGTCAAAGGGTTTCAAAATGAGTGCCTGCCTGAAACTATATTTGTACACCAAGGGGTACCTCTGCACCCAGTTACCCATTTGGAAGGCAGAAATGCCCATTTATCCCTAGAAAAATGCACTTGTTGAAAGCACCTTTTAAGGGACAATTCTGAAATTGTGTTCTGCTGTTAATTAGAGATCCAGTTTCAAATAATGATCTGAGTCTTGCTGAATACTTCATACACCAACTGATCCATAGGATCTGGAATTCAGGCACCTTCCTAGTTCGCTGCAACCCATTCTCAGCAACAAACTCCGGTGTTTTATTGTTAAGAAGAAAATGCACAACAACAAATGTATACACAACCTTGTACACTTTGAAATGTATATATGAAAGGCATCCCCCCCCATTCTGTACTTCAAATTCCTTCCACGTAAGCTATTGAAAAAGATGAAAATGGATAAATGTATGCCACCAATGGTGTCCGCCTCGCACTTTATAGAGAGCTACCTTTTCATTAAGGCTGAAGTTTTTGAAATAATATAATCATAATGAAAGAAAGGAAATAAAATTCTCAGAAACTTCTCAAAGGAGTATTAAAAGATGAGATTTGAATAAGACTGATCAAATGTTGGAACGGAAGATGCAGATAGGTCATAAGCCTTTGCTTTTTTGATTGCCCATATTGTCTCGAAACTGTTCAGCAGAACAAAGAGTTTTGTGGATGAAAGACTGGTGTGAAGAAACATGAATGTCAACTTGAGTTCTGAAAGACAGCCTGCTAATGAAATATTCTAAAAGTCATTTTCAAGGTGGTAGAAAGTTCTCACTGATGTGCACCAATGCTTCTGATAAAAAGCATCAAATAGTTATGCAAGTATTGGCTTTTAGGACTGAGAAAATAAAGCAAGGTTTATAAGACTCCAAATGTTGCAGAAAGGTATTTTGTGTCTTCTACTTGCAAAAGGATTAAAAACAATAATTAGAAGGTTTCTTTAGATTTCAATTTAGGCATTCAAAGCAATTATGGCTCAGTTTATTTTCAGGATGAAAAAAAGAAAAGATCAATATCAGATAGTACGAACTGGATAGCCTGAAAATAAAACGAGAGATCTCAAATCCATTTAGTACTTAGAAAATGTGAGATTAGAATTCTTATAATTTTGTGAACAAAGTAGTTGCCTGCCTAAGCAGCCTGGCTTGAGAAACCAGAATAAACAACATATTTGGTTTCCCTTAGTAGAATGTGGCTTCTGAATCTGACATTGTGTGATATTTAATAAGCCTTTGCATAATATGAGTCCATATGAAGAGATAGATGTAAAAATTGTAAACATATTTCCAGCAGTGCTAGGTGAACAGGGTTGATTACATTTTGGAATATGAAAGCTTTTGAAGTAATACTGTTAATTCCCATCTTGCATTGGAGTTCCTTTTGAGAACCACCTTATAAAAGGATTTGTGTATGCTTTACCTGAATTTCTTGCAATCTTCATATCTATATCTATATCTGAAATGATATATATATTTTTCATTTACACACACACAAAGGAAGAATGGGCTCCTAAGTTCTGTATTCATGGCTCCTAAATAAAAGGCCTAGTTTATGAAAGTGCTGGGCACACTTTGATTTAATTGGGAACTGCCTCATTTTACGGGCAACAAATTGGGTGAGCTTGGCATGAGAAAGAACAACTTCTTTCTCTCGTGTCTTGTCACCGTGTTCAAATGTGGGTCCAAAAATGGCCACATATTATTGCTCAGTCTGTAGTCTTAGTGAGGTCCTTATTGGTACATGGTTTCCCTATACATGGGGAGGATGAACTATAGAATTTAAAGGCCGTGTGTAGACAAAACGAAAGGCGTGTGTGCACAATACTTTAAAGTGGGCTAAATGTTTTTGCATCACTTTAATGATGTTGGTGTTCTTACACCTCGACGGCTTATTACACATTAATTCCAGCCACTGTAGGAAATTTAGTGACATAATGCGCCTTAAATGACTTGGGGGCACAGCAAACTTCAAGGAGTTTTAGTTTGCTGCCCCTACAGCCATGGGACAAATCACTGGGCTCCATGCAGCTCTGCAGCTCTGCAGGAAGTCCTGCCCAAGAAAAGCAGCGAGCCTGAGCCCTCCTTCCCCTTCCCCTTCCCCACTACTGGAGCCTGCCTGCCTGAACTGCACAGGGGCCTGGTGCTTCCCTCCACAGCCACGGTGCCCCCTGGGACCATCAGAGCTGGGAGCCAGAGGGTGGGTGCTGCCTGGGGTGGGGGGTGCTGCTGCCATGGAGGGAAGCACCAGCCCCCACACCCCGCACAGCACAAGTACTGTTTCACCTGCCAACAGCTCGCCCTCCCATCCCTGCCGGAGAGGCAGGTAAGTCAGTGGGGTGTGTGCACGACATGGGGGTTTAATCAGCACTAAATTGAAGTGGTGTTTTTTAAAACCACCACTTCAATTTAGGGCCCCCATTTCATCTATACACACCCTAAGGACCAAATCCAGTAAAGGAATTAGCTGCCTAAGGGCATCTAAGAACAAAATACTGATCTTGAAAACCCCATGCATAGATGCTACCTATCCTTGGAGGGGCCTGAGCTTCACAGATGCTGTAATTTTTATTTTTTGGCTCGACAGCGTGACTAAGGGTGCACTTCTGCACACACCCAAAGGCTGTAGTCACTGTCGACAGGGAAGCTCAGTACCTAGCTCTTAAACCCACCAGGATCCTGAAGCAAAGCATTTTCCTTTTTGAATTCTCTGAGGGCCTCAATATATGAATTATTTTCAGAATATGCTACATACATGCCAACAAGATGAGACTCCCTACAAAGTGCGGTCACAGTGGCCACTTCCTCTGAAGCCATGGCTGGATGACAGGATGCCCAGTGTTTATATAATACCCTAGTGGTTAGCACACTCAGGCAGAAAGTGGGAGGCAAATTTAATTCCATCCACTTTATGAGGGGTTGAATCTTTTGTCTTCCATCTCCTTAGAAAGTGCCTTAACCACCAGGTGATAGGCTATTTTGACTAGGACCCACTTCTTGGCTCTTTAATGGAAGGTGTTCTGTGAAGAAAAGAATTCAAGATTTATTGGCCAGAGAGAAGGTGCAAGGAAGACAGTGTCTCTGTAGCCTGCAGGCCAAGCCACTCACTGGGGAGTTCTGGGTTCAAGTCTCTGGTCCTAGCACTGCTTCTGGGACAGCTGATAGCTATGTGGTTAGAGTACTCCACTGGGAAGAAGAAATCTGGATTTAACCCCCCTCTAGCAGGTGACCAAACTGAACCTGTGAGAACCTGAAGAGGTGGGATTTAAAAGTAATTTCTGTTCCTTTCATCCCTCTTTTGGGTCGAACTCCACAGGCAGGCAATTATTTTGGGCAGAGGGCTGCTTACTGAGTTTTGGCAAGCCATCAAGGGCCACATGACAGTCAGCCCAGGGCAGATTAATATTAATTTTCTAAATTTTTTAGGGGCCCTGCAGGCTGGATAGAATGGCCTGGCAGGCTGCATCTGGCCCATGGGCAGCATTTTGCCCACCCCTGATCTACTCAGTGGGTGCATCCACACGTGCTTATTAAGGTGAAGCAATAAACTCCGGCACTTATCACACCAGAGTTTATTGCTCCTGGGCACCACTTTTACACGAATACCCAGGACTTCAGCATGTTTTGCTGGGTTGGAGCAACCCTGGATGGTAGGAGGCTCAGGGGGTCAGCCTGCCAGCCCGGGGCTTCTTTGACCCAGCTCAATATGGTGAAGAGAGTTTGGCTGGGGCACGAGGGTGCTCTGGTGCAGGGACAGCTTGCAGGCAGCCCCTGCACTGAAGCACCCTTCTGCCCCAGCCAGCTGCATCAGCATCTACATGTGTGGTGCTGCAGAGTAAAAAAACTCCACAGCAGTACAGTACCTGTATTTACACTTGTATTTACAAGTACTACCCTGCTATGGAGTTAATTAGTTTCCTGCGGCCTAATAGGGCCTCATGTCTAGACGCAAGATGTTTACTGCGGAGCTAATTAGTCTACTACACAGAAAGCTTCTTGCATAGATGTGCCCAGTGTGCTGCATATGTGGGATCACATACTGAGGTACTTGCTCTCCCCAGTGTATTGTGCAGGAAGCTAAGGCACTTAACACAACATTCTGGATTCAGGGTCCAGCTGCCTAATTTTCAGGCACCTAAATTCTTTACTGCATCTAGCCCTAAGTCTTGATCTATAGTCATTTCTGCTTAATAGATTTTAAGTTTAAACTTCATTGGTTTCTGACCTGTATATCAGATCAGGGTCCTTGGGCCCCTCTACATTTTCAAGTAAAGGCATGATGGGATCTAATGGGTGATCCACACAATTGCACCTCCTTCCATGCCACAAGTGCATGGCAGAAGGCAAGGCTGTGTGGTTCACACATTAGATCCCATTGTGCCTTATTGCATGGGCTGCCCCCACACCTCCTGATCCCCCTGTGCCAGCAAGAAGCAGTATCCCCCAACTAGCAGCCTGGGTCAATTGACCTGGTTTCCCAGTTATGGGGGACTCCCAGGGGTCCCTAATGGCAGGAAGACTACAGTTGCTGCAATCTCCCCAGCGTGGGGGGGGGGAGGGGGAGAGGGAGGGGGCTCCATGGCTGCTGTGAATACCCAACCACAGGGGTGTGTGGTGCCCTCCATAGCTGAAAGCCCTGTCAGCTGGGAGGTCTGAGGTACAAGGGAGCACAAGGGCCTTCCCCCTGTTAGGAGCTCCAATCAGCTACAGGGGTACCCAGGAACACGTTCAATTAATGGCATGACGGGAAGCTGACAGGAAGCAGCTACAAAGTTATTATATATATTCTGAAGAATAACTTTTTGCTTATTCCTCTATTTATCACACCATTAATTGATTGAACGTGTGGCCAGGTGACCACTTAAGGCATGGTTAACTGGTTAATCACGTCTTAAGTGTAACATGTAGCTGGGACCCTTGTTAGAAAAGGCTACGCTTTTTTTTTACATTTTGCATTCACTTATGTCAGTAATTTATGGTTGGGCTTCAGTAAGAGCTGCTCTTTGTTCCAAAAGGTTAAGAATGCTACCGGGTTTTAAAAAGATGATACGCTTCTATGCTAATAGAATAAAGAGTATATTTGCTTTTAACACATGCGTCCTTAGAAAGAGGAGATGACTAGTTGTTGTTGGCTATTCCCACTTATGACTTAAAAGAAGAAGAACAGTAAAGAGGCTTTGCTGACTGGCCTTTGATTTTCTGTCAATGCAGTTTTGCCAGAATTTTAACCTAAGTCCCCTAAGTAAAAGCAAAACATTAATCTACTCAGCCAGCCAGTCCCTGGATAAGCCTTGGAAAGTGGAAAATATTTACAACAAAGATATTATAGCCTTTTGAATACTTAAAAGAATAATAACAAAGCACATAATTCCCCATTTAAAACTATTTAAGATGTGATAATATTATTCTGAATCAAGAGGAATAAATAAAAAACCCACAGATAAGATATAGCCCATATTTTTAAATTATTTAAACTTTTGTTTTAAACCAGCCCTAAATGAAATGTTTAACTCCCTTTAAATGCGTGACACCATCCATCACAATTTTATAGTTAGACACATAATAATGTATAATCTCAGCTTGCTGTCCACTTGTAAAAATGGGAATAGACTTCGAGAAATAAGCAATTTCCCAACAGAAAATTGGAAATTCTGCCAACCAATTCCAGGTGACCTGCCATCAATCAGTGTTAAATTCTCTGGAGCTATTGCTGAAGGGTATTGCCATTACTGACGGGCTTCACCTGGTGACTAATGGTATATAACAAATACATTCAAGAACTATAGAAATCCCAAGAATCTGTAATTGTCAGTTAACTTTCAGCAAAGACCTTCTCAGGCAATTCAGAAATGAAGTGAGATTTTTATAACCTCCAGACTCCTTGCTTTTATTCTAATATGTGATTTAGAAAAAAAAAAGTCAGACTGACTCAATGCCGTGCAACTAAATTACATCAGATTGCAAAACATTCCTTTATTACTGAATAACTTAATGTAGATCTGTTTTGCCTCATGCACTGAATATGTGCTAATATGACAATTATTCTAAATCTGAACTTAAATAATAAGTTCAAGTTTCCAGCAAAACTTTGTATGATATTAATAATGATGATTAATATTTGAAGTGTACCATTCCAGGGTAATAATTTCCTTTATTTAACTGAGCATATATTTAGAATTCATTAAATATTCAAGCTGCTCAGTTATCCATGTAAAGCCAGTATAGCTGTGAATTTACTTAAGAGATGGGAAACATGCTAGAGATAAGGAATCTTGACTGTGCTGAACCAGCACCAACCGGAGAAATGATAGATTTGTGATACGACATCTTCAGAATAGGGAAATAGGTTTGTTCACTGTCATAAAAAATGAAATCCATTAGTTGGATTGTCAAGTAAACAAAGTTTAGCTGAACTTAAATAAAAGGGTCAAAGAGAGAGCCTGGAAATTTGTTCTAGGAAGTCCCTTACAGGTCAGCAGAATGCCTTTGAGATCATTCATTTTGAGTCTTGCTTATGCCATTGAAATCAATGGGGCTTGACACAGAGGTCCCTTTGCATAGTTCCAGTCGAAGGGCTGGGGGGGTGACTTCCAGAGAACGGTTCACTACATAAGGATAAGCATATACATAAGAGTTTACAGGACAGAGGCCTAACTGTGAATCAGAGATGTGCAGTTAACCACATACTGGAGTAGCTTCAGATAATAGAACTGTACCCAAAAAACAGCTGCTTCTTTCTTTCTTTATAAATTAGCCACTTCATGCTGCTCCTCATCAGCTTGAACCGCTAATGGAAAATGCCTTGGATGGTACTTTAATACATTTCTGCTGGGAAGAAACAATGTTTTGCCTAAAGTGTCCACAGGAAATTAGGTTATTTCTGTAAATGAATTAAGAAAATGGCATGAAAATGCCTGGTGTTCTAGTGACATTTAGAACAATGTTTTAAATCATGGACTTTGCCATCACAACAATAAGCTTTTTCATATCCTTTACCACAATGGACCAGATGAACTATAGAGAGAAAGAAAATGGACCCTGACATGAGATACCTGGATTTCCTCTTGATTGTACTATATTGCGGCACTATTTTCTGATTCCTTCACACAATGGGCTGATGGAATGGGATTCCTTTTGATGTTTGCACTCTATGGTATATCCATCATAACCATTGATCAGAAAATGATAGCAACAGCTGAGCATTGAGCTTTCCAGTATCAGTGCTAAGAAAGTATAACATTAAGAGTCTGTTAATGAAAGGATGATCCCCCTTTTTCTGGCAATATCAACTGACTTATTTAATGAGGATTTGCTTGCTGATAGGCACGTCAAGTATAGGCAAGTAAACTTTCTTCAAGTTAACTAATTTTTCAACAGATGTGAAGCTTACCATGACATGTTACCTAGTTTCTGTGCACTTTTGCATTAAACAGAAGTGGATTTAGATTCAGACAGTCCATTTCTAGTCACTGAAGGAAGCAATATTAAGACATAGTGCTACTGTGAACATAGGGCTGATTTGTAGAAATCCATTTCAATTCCTACTGTGAAGTCAGGAGGCATTCACCACCTCATGAAGCCAGGCAGTTAAAAAGACCAGAGTGATTTATGAACATCCTCACAGCCTCTTTATAAGTGAGATATTATTTATACCCATTTTACTGATGAAGCATCTGTGATGAGATGTTAACTAATTTGTCCAGTGCCTCAAATGACAGAAAGAATTATATGCCAGTTGTGCTTGACTTCCAGTCTGATTCTGATGCCAACAGACTGTATCTTTTATTATATCCCTACCATCATGTTGCTTTTTTCTCCCTGAGTTTGTTCTTTATTGTTTTAATGAATTCACTCTGGTTTTCAATATTTTTAACTGAAATAATTTAACTGAGACTTTTTTAAACTGAAATACTTTTGTGACAGATTGACAGATAACAGGAAACAACAAGAAACACGTTAAGGGCCATGTTAGACCTTATGCTGTAAGCTGAACAAATGTTAATCAGCTTAGTGTTGTTCGGCTTAGTGGAGCAGTCACGTGGTAAGGTGAAAAACCTGCTCTGACTGTTCCTCATCTGCACAGCTGTGACTTGCCACTATAGGCATAGTGATTACGGACAGGACCAGGAGCAGTACACACTCACTGCTCCTGCCAGGCAGAGAGTGGGCCTACCGCAGTGTAAGAAGCAGCTTCCCTGGGGCTCTCTGGTCTTGCTGAACCTGATATAGTGACTGTGCACTAAGGGTGGGGCCACCAGGATTAAGCCCTGACAGCCCTGGTCTTGGTGTAGAGCCAGCTGCAGCCCTGGAGCTTGCTCACTCTGAGCTCCAACGAGCTTCATCCTTTTTTCTCTGGACCTCATATGTTGCCCACCCCATGTCACTACCAGTGGAACCAGAGCTGGTCCAGGTGGTAGCAGGAGGCACTTTGGCAGCCAAGCACTCTGGGTCAAAAAGGATCAGGCCACTTGGAGCTCAGGTGGTGCCTGGCCAGCCAGTAGCCTAACCAGTAGGGCATGGGGTGGTGGACACCACCTGAGCTCCAGAGAAAAAAGTATCAGGCCCCTTGGAGGTCAGAGTATTGTGGGATACTGGAGGACTTCAACTTGGATGGAATAGCTGTGGGAAGTGGCCACATGCTAATGGAACAGAAACAAAATTAGGCAGATTGGAGATAATCCTACCCTGGAGTGGCCAAATAAGGAGTGCTTTAAGCCACTTTAAAGGTGTTAGCGTGCAGCAAGTCCAGGGATTAAGAACTCCAGACATACCATATAACAGGGCCCTAAGACAAACAGTACCAAACACGTGAATTAAATTACTCAACCTACTTTAAGGCCAGGTACAGACATTATACTTTTACCAGTAAAATTGATTGGAAACCAGCCTATACCCATAACACAACAGAAGTTTGGCACACACAGACTGGTTTAAAAATGGAGAGCCCAGTCTAAGATTTGCCCCTCCCCCCAAACACTAAAGGCCGAATGTGTGTTCTGTTCACTATGATCTAAACTATGCCATTTACAGAAAACCACATAACTTAGATTGATTCCACACTGGGCTTTTTAAATGTCTGTATCCAGCTTAAGAGATCAGTATCTAATCTATGGTAGTAAGGTATACATTTATCATGTTAAGTTTGGAAGAACTCTGAACCACAAAACATATTTGACATGTATATAGGGAAGAATGCTCTATGTGGCTCAGAAAGACATTTGTGATGAGGACTGTTTAATGAAAGTATCTAAAAAGTTATAGACATAACTTTTCTTGTTCCTAACTGTGATGAGAATAGTTTCATTTTCTAAATGATGCTTCTTATACTATTAGTATGATGGAAAATGAAAGAAAGACCCTAAACCTTATGCCACTGTATTAAGCAAGGTGATGTCAACTCTAAAACATGACAGAAGTTCTTGGTAAAGTGTTGCGTACTTGATAAGAGTGATTAACTAGAATTTCTTCTCATCATATAACACCATTAGGGTATTAATATATATTGACAAATGAAGCAGATCAGCTTTGCCAGGATGTGTCCCTCTACAGATGATCTGCTTTATTGGGCAAAATACATATTTCCTGTTGTCCCACCTAATGATCATGCAGCATAGCAGGTGAAGTGTTCCCTACTTACAGAAGTGTATCCTTGGAGATTCCTAGGGGCATGTCTGTGAAGAGGGGGAAGCCAGGCAGGCATTCCCAGGGCTTGGGGGGCCTGATCCTGCATGGGAATTCCTGGGGAGCTTTGGACTGGGCCTTCAGGCTCTGGAAGTGCTTGCCTGGGGTGGCTGGAGAGTGCCAGCAGCTCCAGGATGCCCATACTCTTCCATCATAATACCAAATAAATGTTTGCACTAAGGCAACATCTGTTTCCAGCCTTAAAGAAGTCAAAATTTTTCATGGAAAAGTAGCTTCTGACACCTTTAGTGATAAAAACCTTGCTCTATGAGTTTTCTCATCGATTTCAATAAACCTACTCATTGATGAATTTGCTACATCAGTCTGGGGACCTGTAAGTGAAACCCTACTTTATACAAACAGGTCTGTTTTCTAAATGATTCCTCAGCAGACAATTTTCCCTGAACAAAAGCAAAACAGCATTAAAATAGCAGCAGTGCTAGTGCTTGAAAAAGTGGATTTTGTTGCCTTAAAAACTAACACTGAGACATGGGTATGCCCTTTACAAGCAAGAACCTCCTCCTTGAAAAATGCAATATAGGAAAACATTAAAGTGGTTTTGATAAATGCTTCAGATCTCTAAGGAAATTCAGAGGTTAGAAAGCTTTTAAATGGAGCTATTTTGTATCCTTTTGGAGTTTTCTTTTCTTGTACAATGGCATCTACTTCTTGGTAAAAAAACAACTGCTGATCCCATGAGTGTATTAAGTGAATTGAGTATTCTCCTTTGAGTATATTAAGTCATATGGAGGCTACAGCTACAATAAGCCATTGTCCCAGTGCTTATGTAACTGCTTTTTTCCCAACAAATAAAAAAAACCCAAACCAAAAGAAAACCCCAACCTCTACTTTTAACATGTATGGGAGGAAGGGGGTGGGGGGTGGGAAGAGACACATTTCAAGGTTCAGAAAATCCTGTTGAAAATAATGCACATCTGGAAATGTTTTAAAGTTGAATGGGTTTGGTTTGGGGTTTTGTTTTTTTTGCAAGCAAAATGCAAATTTTCTCTTTGGGAATTTCTGGAGGCTGAGTATTTTGTAAGTCTGCCCTCAAAGGTCTAAAACGCACTAAGAATTTCACAGGTGATTTCATGCTTCTGGTACCACCATCCATGCCTTTTGCTCCTCCTCCAGGCATCTATCCAAAGTCGGTTAATGGAGTTTTGACATTTCTTTCAACAAGCCATTGCCTCTGCTTAGAGGGAGAACAGCACCAGCTCGTAGGACACCTCTGTGGCTCCTCTGAGATCCTGAACAAACAACTGGAACGACAAGCAATCTGGAATCAAGAGCACTGCAACACAGAGCCCGACTGAAACATATCTTACTACTCTTTCCATTCCTGGTAAAATTCAATTTGAGAAAGTTCACCAGAAGAAGCCATGTAGTCCCCATGGGACGAGAGGAAGATTAGCAGGTCCAGACAGCAAGCCTTGACCAGCTGATGATAATTTTGTATGGCGGTGACACTTAAAATCTCTGTTTGTTTTGTTGTTGGACGTGAGAGGTTTTAAGAAATGAAGTAGGGAGTTAGAAGAATGATGGCTGTAGGTACTTGTTCTCTAACCCAATAACTCTGGTCTTATTATTCCTTCCTTTCCACTACAGTCTTTTAAAAAGCCATTTTTTGTCCTTTCAGGGTAGGAGTATTAGAAGTTTTTGTATGAGTTTACATAGAAGCCCAGTGAAGTAAGACACATTTTGCTTAGGAAAAGGAATTACATTTATACATGGAGCCATCAAAGCTCATGCTTGATTAAGATATTGTGGAGCTGAATGTTACAAGGTGGCTCTATACTGTAACATTACAGCAACATTGTACTACATTGAGCTAAAGGAACATGCAGCCCTGCTGCATTCTGACAAAATCTCTCTATATTCAATATTATTTTAATGTATTGTCTATACCTGCTGTCTAAATAAAGGTCCGGTGGGAAAATTAGAAAGGAACCTAGTCATATTTACCTCTCAAAGTTTCTATTGACTATCCAGCTGTTCAATTAAAAGAAAACTTCCAACTGAGATTTTTTGTACACGTTACATATCTCTGGATAACTCCATCTCCAAAGGAAAATGGCATGACTTTCCACTGCTCCAGTGTGGGATTCTCAGACGGATCATTCATTCAGACTCCACAGCTGTAGTATTCAAAATTATAGTTTGACTTTCGTGGAGTTACGCCTGTTTTCTACTGTCATAAGTAAAAGGAAATTTAGGCCACAAACTTTTTATGTCCCTAATGTGTCTAGAGTATTTTGAAATCTGATTTAAGTGATGACACAAGGAAGCAACCAAAACCACAATGCTCCAAAACCACATGGCTTGGCAGGCTGGTTTTCTGGAGATGGACTATGCTAATAACACCTGGAGAAACTCTGGAAAGGGAAAGGTCTCCTAAGAGATGATCCTGTCCAAGGAGAGTAGTTTCTTTTACAGGCTTTGTTTTTTCCTGACTCCCCACGCCCCGAACATCCTTGACAATTTTTCTTCGTTTCTTTATTTGAAAATGGAAATCTCTCAGTCTTTCTACCTTACATTTTTACAAATAAGGTCATGAGTTTTCAGACAGAAGTGAACAAAAGTTAATTACCCCAGTTTTTTTAACACGCTTTATGCAGAGGATAGCGAAGTCAGGGGGAGAATTTCCAAGCTCTTGGTTAAGAGACTTCCTGGCACATCCTCAGGACCTGTAACAAATGCCATCTTTATAAACTTCTGATTGCCTGGGGCATCTGCAAAGCAGCTTGTTATTGGCCTATCTTCCAGGATATATGGGGTGGGAAGGGACAGCCAGCTCTGTGGTTTAATAGGCACCAGACTGCGGATTGTGAAAGGCAAGTGTTGATTTGAAATTTTTAAGAAGAGTTCTTATAATGAAGCAGTGCTAGTGACACAGATCTTCTAATCAGGCATTTAATAATTTTGCTTTGCAGCTTGGAAAAAGTCTTTCATTTAAATTCACCTCCTAGAAGCTGTGTGTCAGGCAATTATTCTTTACCAGAGGATTTCAAAGTCCGAGTAAATTAAATGGGCTCTGTTCTTAAAGCAATACTGCCCTGAAAGCATCATTACTGTTAAGAAATAGCAAACCTGAACGCAGAAAGGTCTCTATTCTCCTCTCTGCACACAGGTGTAATTCCTAATAATGTTAATGGGAACGGTGTGAGCATATTTACAGCTCTGACCCTGGAGTTTTAGTGCACAGATGACACCGTTAAATTCCACTCACAAGTTTGAAAGACAGCCCACTGAAAATGAGAGCTAGGTTAATTTTTCAGAAAAGAGACCTCCAATTAATGTAATGTATTATGGTCTGCAATGGTGACATTTCCAGATCTTCCCAGATCTCATCAGCTAAGACAGGGCAGGTCTGGTCAGGAATAAGATTGTAAATCTCTGCAGAAGATCCAGGGCACAATACGTAGAACTCTTCCCTTTCCATCTCCACTGGATACACATCTTTGCATAGGAATATAGCACTCGGTATTTGGTCACTGAAGTAAAATTTAAATGGGTGAAGAGTCAAACCCATTGCCTTCCAGAGGATCATGCAGTAAGATTTCAGCAGTCATTAAAATCCTATTCCTTACTGAAAGTGTTCCCTTACTCTCATCAAAACTTTAATTTGGCTAGTTGCATTCTGTTCACTTCCAATTGTCCCTGCAGCCTCAATTGGACATAATATTTTCACCTGCCAGTGCTAAACCCTTAGGTATATTTAAATAATTGTTATATGCTACCTCAGGGGCTGCTACATGCTAGTAATAGGCACAGGATCCCCATGATTCTTTCCCTGTATTACTTTTCAAGGGTCCTCTGGTATGTCACCTACTGCACAGAAACAAATGAAAGGTCAGATTCTGCCCCAAAGAATGTATAGTTTAATTGCCATTATATATAAGTGCCTAAAGGTGAAGATAGTCAGATAAGCTTTTAGTTCACTGAGACTCATTTACATAGAGGCCACAAATAGACATTCATCTGTACTGGTGGAAATTCCTTAGATGTTCTACCAGTAGAAATCTTTCCAGGAGAGATTCACCCTGCAGTTTTTCCTTCTTCCTTGCTCTCTGCACATTCACCAGACTGAGGTGCTTCCAGTCTAGGGAAGGCATAGGGAGCAGTGCCTCCCCTCCCTTCTGGTCCAGGAGAAGCCTGAAGTGGTGGGGCATTGTCCCTGGCCTGTTCCCCTGACTGGGGAGTCCCAGGACTGGGGATGTGTGAGGAGCATTATCCCACTGCTTCACTCCCCCCTGAGGACCAGACCGGGAGAAGAGTGCCCAGTCTTCCATCTACTTGAATCATGTAAATCTGGGAGCATGAATCCTGCTCACTTCCACTGAGACTTGTAAGTACCTAAGCCACTTTTGAAAACAGGATTTGGGTTCCTAAGTCACTGTTGTGCCTTTCACAATTTTACCCACCATGATTTCTCAGTACGATCCTGCTTGCACAGTAACCTCCCTCTGAGCAAAAGTCGACACTCCTTCAAAGATTACTGCAGATTTGGGGCCTAAGGTATGTCCAAATGCACTAAGATGGTTCACGTAATATAAAGTGGCTTTTATACATTTCTCTAGAAGATGCACCAGAAATGAGGACAGACTGCAAAGTGTTTTGCAGGTCCTTTAGAGGAAAAGCTCAGAATAAATATATATCATTGCAATAGATTATTGACATGAGAAGTAGTATCCACAAAGGAGGATATGGTGGCTTGCTTAGCATCCTACAGTTCCTTAGGGGCTGTGCCGGTCAGTAGTGAATTTACTGAGTTGATACACCTTTCCTTATTGCTTTCAATCTCTCTTGTTAAAAAGTACTGTATTGCAGTACTCATTGAAGCTGGTGGGCATAACAGCTACCCTTCACTGAAATAAATGTAAAAGCAATTGAATTATTCTTTTGGAATAGATTAGATACCTCAAACAGGAGAAGCAACTGTCCAAAGTGCTGGCCAAATGCAAGATACACAGTAGAAGCTGGGGTATGTGGCCTGAGAGGTTTTTCCTAGGGTTGAACTGCAGACGCTGGGGGCTGTGTATAGTTTGAGTATGAGAGCTGTATAGAGACACCACAAAAACACACGGAGCAGCTAGCCTGGATGTCACAAAGACAGTCAGAGAAGCATTTATGCTATCTGAGAAAAAGGAGGGATGTGATTTGGAGTCGAGTGCTGGAAATAGGCTTGAAACTGTGAAGAAAGAAACCATCTCCTGCTGTTTGATTCCTACTGTGTTCAGGGAAGCAAGTCTCTCTACCTTATTTGCAAACAAACAAATGGTATCAAAAGAAATATGCAACTTGATCATCAACATATTTCATAGTATCATAGTACTTGGGGTCGGAAGAGACCTAAACAGATCATCAGGTCTGACCTCCTGAGCCAGGCAGGAATGGGTGCCAGGATCATATCACCACAGCCAAATATCTGTCCTTAGATCCTACTTATTGACTAAGCGCTTGGGCCATGATGGATACCAGTATCTCTCTTCATTGCCATCAGTTAGGTAAATTTTTAGACTGCTGCATGCGCCTTTCAAACCAAAAGTACACATACCTCTTGAAAAACTTGAATTAGAAATTGTTCTCCAAAGCGTCTTACCTAGCAATATCCTTCTACTTCAGGGGAGCTAAAAGAAAATGATGCTTAGGTTTACTTGAAAGGCCAAAGAATTCCAGAGCCAGTTAATAATATAACAGATCTCTGTCACTAGAAAGCAGTCAACAGAATTCAGTCTGCTAATCCAGTACAATCTGTATTGCTAAAACACTACTTAAAAATGACAGCATCTCCTCTGATTCTGTAAAGACCTGCTGCCATAATCAGACAGGCTTTCAGTGCTATAATACCCCTTTACTGTCATATACTTCCTTGGCCAGGTTTTTAGAAGTAGTGAAGCTTGCAATAACTCCCGCTGAGAACAATGAGGATGAAAAGACAACCCCAGTTGTCTTTCTTGCCTAGTGCAGGGGGGCTGGACCCGATGATCTTACAAGGTCTCTTCCAGCCTTTGCAATCTGTGAATCTACGATTGCTGATTTCTGTGCACTATTGTAAATTCCTCCATTTCTGTATCTCCATCTTTGTTTGCTATTTCTTATTTACCAAACATGAGTATGTAAATAGAAACTTTCTAATTATTTGTCTCTCCTCCTGCATTATGCATTCACCAGTGACATAGTCTAGATCATATGACATTGCCGTGACCATCGTGGTTTTGGAATCTAACATTGAGTTAGACAGAGGGTGGCAGGTTTGGCTTGATAATATTTTCTTTACTGATTGATTGATTTACGTTAACCAGGATTATGGCTGGACTTGTTTTTACCGCTAAGGACTGAACATCTATCAAAGTATGTACAAGTGGGGATAACCAAAAAGCAGCAGCAGCAACAACAATAAGAATGATGATAATGCTTTGATTAATGGTTTCCAGCCTAGCTATAAGACTATAACTTTGAAAATGCTTTTATTGACTTATTTTAGTGGAAAGTTTCCCTGCCAGTTCCAGTAAGAAATATGTGTATATAAACACACAGCATATGTGTGTGTGTGTGTGTGTGTGTAAATCCAGGCAGAGTTTATATATATAAATATATATATATATATATATATATATATAAATATTTATCTCTCTATCAAACTATCAAACTCTGTCATCATTTAGTCAATTATAATATATATAATTGGTTAACTGAGGCAGAGTTATAAATGGAAAAAATGGAAAAATCCTGGAGTGATGGAATCTTAAATTAAAAAGTTATTTAAGATAGTTTTCAAGTGCATATAAGTAACTATTTCCCAGTGATATTTAATGGAACTTAGCTTTTAAGGATTTGTTTTTTTTAAAGGTATCTAGACACCTAAAAACATGCGAGTTAGCTGTTAGCACTTACTAGGCACCTATGTGCACTGTTTTTCACTAAACTCCTCTGAAGTCCTTTGAAAATCTCACTATAAGTGCCTAAGTCACTTTGATAAATGTGACTTGGGAGACTAAGGGTGTAGGTTGTCTGCCTTGGGAGACTAAAGGCATTTTTACATGTGCTCTAGGATGCGGCCCCGTGCGTTTTAATTAGTGAACTAATAAAAATGCCTGCATGTCATGTGTATCCACATCCCTGCACTGAAAAAATAGTGGTGGGGTACTTTCAACTAAAGGTCATTGAACGTGTTTTATTTCAAAGCACTCCGCCACCATTTTTCAATATGGAGGGACGATGATACACATAATGTGGAAGGCTACTGGAATGCATCAATTTCTTTGCTCCAGCAGATTAATCGAGTCTGCTCCGACACGCTGGATTGCTAGCATGTTAGAGCAGGCTCCCCACATGTGTATAGGAGTCCTAAGTTATTTAAAAGTTTTGACAATTTTTCCCTAAGTGGCTACTGCAAGTCCACAGAGAGGATTAGTCCATGACTTGAGAAGCCACATAGGCAAATACTTAATGTTAAGTACATGGTATTTCCCTTAGCTTCAGTGGAAGTGCTCATGTTTTTAGAACTAAGTATGTGAGTGCTTTGCTATACGGGAAACTTCTTGTCAGAGTCACATGGGAACAAAAATGTTCCTGAATTTCCATCCCCAACAATAATTACTAATTGCATTTCTCTCCTGCTCTATTGTCTTTAAAAAAAAGTCAAGTTAGAAAGTGGCGCAGAGGGACATTTGAATTTAAATATACTTTCAGGATATTCCCCCACTAACGATACTGTGCAGTAGTTACCTGAATCGTATCATGACTGCTATCTGTGTTTGCTGCATGTGTTCTAACACACCCCTTTTCTTTATTTTCAAACTAAATTTGTTCTTCCTCTAATTGTACAGTTAAGTCTATAAGGGATATTATTGTTCATTGGGCGCTAAGCCAATTTCAAACTGTTAGAGACTAACATAACATCTTTAGGGGGGGCTAATTATTTGTCTACCATGGGGGTCTTATACCTGCTTCTGAAGCATCTGGTACTAGCCACTATCAGAGACAGGACATTTGCTGAGATGGACATTTGGTTTAGTTCAGTATGACAATTCCTGTCTTCGTAGGGCATTGATCCTGCAATGTTGTGGTCTTATTCAGGCCCCTGCGCTCATCAACAATGCTTTCCAATTTGGAACCTGCTGCAGTACTGGGTGCTAAGTCATTCCTTCCCATATAATGGCTCTGCTCTGTCCCCATATCCTCTGCTCGTCTTTCCATTCATCTTGTTTATTCTTCCTTAAACCTATTTACAAGGAGTAAACCAACCCCCCCCCCCCAAATACTTTTGGTTGTATAAAATAAACCAAATTGTTGAATGTCATTTGACAATATGATCTGTGAATCATTTCAAGGAGAAATCATGATCCATATCAAATATCTGTAGAGTGTCTAGCACAGCAGGGTCCTGGCCTTTAGGTGTTGGCACTGGATTTGTGATCCAGATCCTTTGTTTCAGGTGGACCCAAACCCTTAGACTGAAAATGACTTCTCTATTCAATAATAGGCAAATGCTATTGATATATAGTGATATTAGATAAGAATAATGCAAACAAATCTACAACTGCCAGTCCTAAGGCTGTCACAGAGGATAGGTACATCTGGCCAGTACATGAGCTTCACCTTGAGGTTCTTTCTTGAATGTCAGATGTCAGCAGCCTGGAGGTCAAAGGCTGAGCTCCCTCCACTCCCCCCAGTCTGGTGGATGAGATGGGCTAGTAGTGTGCCCTCTGTCCATGGCGGCCTCGGTTTTCCCTCTCATGGACCCTTTGTTGCTCTGAAATCCCTCCTTTTGCATTCTTTTCCCCCTCTGATGACTCTTTATTCTCAGGAATCATTGATTGGTTTCTCTGTGGTTGTCATACTGTCCAAGTTCTGTCCTGTCAGCATATTCCTTTGTTCCAACAAACCCATCGCGTGCACATATCTTAATTTGATTATTTACTGGTCTTCCTTATTTGGTTTGTTCACCAAAACTAGAAATCTCAGGGACTCTGCAGTTGGGCACTGTGTTCTAATGCTACCTTATCTGATGTAATGGAACAGTGATAGATGTCTTAAATTTCCCAGCCTGTGTATGACCACTTGTTCATTGGCCTCAGACATGGTGTCTGCTGGTTCCAGACACAGTGGGTCTTGAAAGAAATTTTGTCACAAATAGAAATCAATTAACCCTTGTCCTTGCCCTGGACCATTGTTCTAATGCATATATATTTTACCTACAAGCCAATTCCTAAAAGCAAACTAAATACCATTTTTTAACCATCACTAAGTACTGCAGTACACAAACAACACACACAAAATATATACCCATCATTAGATTACAACAGCATACATGTTGTGTGTTATACAAATATTAAGGCAATAAAATAAAATAAAGAGATGTTTTGGGTAGTAAACAAGGCCACAGAAAAATCCATCAGGAGTCAAAGATAAATATGCTTAAAGCCATGAAATTACTACATGTCAAAACTAATCAAGGGAAGTAGCTTGTCACTAATGCAATTGTGCTTTAATAATTGAGATGGCATCTACACGAGGCTATGAGAAAGGCAACTTTAACAGACATAAATGAAAACTTTCAGAGAGATCAGTCTCACTCTCCCAGCTATTTGTGTTGTGCATCAGGCTGAAATAATTGGACCGCATCATTTCAAAACAGTCCATTTCTGCCTGAGTGGGTTGGGAGGGCCTCCTGCAGTTCAGAGTAACCCACAGTCTGTTCCAGGGACCTTGAAAATTCCCCAGGTGGTGCCCTGAGAAACATCCCATGTCATCTGATCTCCTACTTCTGTCCTACTCCCAAATTTGTATGGTCTGTCAAGGTTGTCATTGTGAAAGCCATTTAGATGTTGTCTTGTTTTGCATTTCCAGCTTAAATATGCTGGCAATGAATCAGCTATCTTTGAACAGAGAATTGGTCAGAACATAATTTAGATTTTTATTAAGGGCCCAGCTTATCAAGTAAAAGGCAGTGGAACAAAGAAGAATAAAACATTTTATTTCCCCCCCCCCCCCCATCTAGTCTGTACTGCAGCCCTTTTAAGGTCAGTGTTGCTTAACCCTGTTAAAATGAAAGTGATAAGAATCACAATCAAATAACTGTCATGCGCCTTATTAAATTTCATTCAATTTCATACCAAATCTTAAGGGGCCATCACTATCTTGCAATTTAGACAAAGATTAAATAAAAGCTGATCAAAGATTTATAGAATTCTAAAGTGATACTAAACACAATGTGCCATGCCTGGAGAGCTTCCCTTGGTGTGGTGGAGTAAGAAGTGGCCAGCTCTAATGGTTTTATTTAATCACTGCTTTCCACAGCAGAAAAAAATAGCAGTTCACAGCCATTTTCTGAAGTAGTTAAATGTTACTAATATAAACTGAGGGGTGATTTACCAAATAGTTGACCTGCAAAGTATTGATTTGCAGGAATGAAAACACAAAACAAAACAAAACAACCAAGACCAAACACCTGTCCAATGGTTTTTATACTCAAGAAATAACTTTTCTCTGAAGGTATTGCAGATTGGCAATTTCCATCTATTTGGGGGTTAGACAATCACAACCAGATCAATATCATAAAATGCCCTAGGGTGAAAACACAGTCCCTTAAATTTTACCCTCTATTGGTATCAGTGTATTTACATGATCATCAATACTAGGCATCTGAATGTCTCAAATGACATCTGACTATCTCACAGTCTTTACTAGTTTGCATCTTCAAAACATCTCTTAATACAGTTGGAGAGTATTATCGTTATGCCCTAAATGGACTGAAGAGCAGGGCAAATTACATGACTCATCAAAGGTCACATAGGAAGAGTATAGCTGAGCTGGGAATTGAACAAAGGTCTCTCCAGTATTAGCATGGTGTGCTATTTGCTGTGTTATTTATTCTTACCAGTAGAATATCTGTGATTCCTATCCTACTAATAGACCACGGCTTGTCATATCCCCATTCTATACCAGCAATACAGGATGTTGGAGGAGAAATGGAAGCAAGGAGAGGAGGGAAAGAAAAATGCATAAGAAGGTTGTCTCATATTTTCCCAATGTATGAAGACAGAATGTTTAACACCTTTCTGTGAAAGTATTATGGTATTAAATAAATGAAAAGTCATAAATAAAGAATCGACTCTCTTAGCCATTCAAAAATCTTTTAAAATCTCTTTCTTTGATTTTTTTTTGCTTCTTATAAATTTTCCCCAGCATACTAAATGTTCCCTTTATCATGGATCTCAGTGTGGTACACAACAGAAAGCAGTCAGCTCACTGCAGGGTTTAAATCTAGTTCTTGAACACACCAAGTGGCATCATCATAATGGTCCCAATTCAACCCTGGTGTGAGTCTCCTAAGGTCAGTATATACCAGGAATAAATTTGTCCCAGTGTATTTACCTGGGGTGTAAGCCTGGAAATAATTTCACCCAGGTTTTGTAGATCTGATGTGACTTTGTCTATCAGATTTCTTTTGCTGGTGACCATCATGTCAGCATCAGCATGATGCATGCTTACTTACTAAACCTACAGCAATCTATGTATAGCTTGGAAAACCTTGCAGCTGTTCACTACAGGTCTAAATCTGGATCTGCAACTAATGAAAATACAAATGTAGTATAAAGATCTGGGGCTCAAATCCTTGCTTTACTTGTACAATACATTACCAGTGACTTCACAGCACATGTATAGTTACTGGCAGAATTTGCAACATTAATGCTTATGGAATGGCTCTGTAATCCTGGTATAATACTAACCTGGGATTAGGATGACAGAATCCTTCTGGTCATCCCTTACTGCCCCCATCTTGAACAGCTTAGACACATCATTAATGACTTCCAAACCGTCCTGGAAAAGGATGATTGTCTCAAAGTAACCGTAGGAGAAAACTATGTCCTGATTTACAACAGCCTCCCAACCTCAAATGACATCTTTCAAGCAACAGACTAATGCCCATCCTTACCAAGTCATCAGGCCTTGCAGTGAACCCAAATGCCTAGTGTGCCCTCACATCAATGTAGACTATATAATCACTGGACCAAATTACAAGGAGTTTAACATCTGAGGTTCATACACTGCCAATGTGCCACCACCTGCTTTCAATACCTCTCTGCTATCTACATTGGATGGACAGGGCGATCTCTTTGTGTAAGAATGAAAGAAACGTGGATCTGACATCAGGTGCAGAAAGAAACTAAGGCTTGAGTCATAACACTTTAACCTCCTTAGACAGTCCATCACTGACCTCAGGATAGCTGTTCTCAGGCACCAAAATTTAAATACCGGTTTGAATGAGAATTTGAAGAACAAGAAATCACCCACAGACTGCATCGTGTCAAGTATGGTTTAAACAGGGACTATGGATTCTGGTCCCATTACCCAGATTCACTTTTGTGACCCCTTGTTCCTGTAGTTTCTTTGCTGGTTTGCCTCTTCCAGAACTTCCCTCTCTCTCCCCTCCTCCATGCTTTCTCTCCCTCCTCCCTTCCCACCTTTTGTAATCAAATCACTAACTCCAACACTGCAAATAACTAACTCCAATATGGTGCAAATCTACCCTGCCTTCTGCCTGACTTCAGACTAGCATGGCTAACTTCCTCTCTCCATAACCCTTGCAATTCATGACTTCAAACTGTGTTCCTATCTTCATGGTGTAGAGAACACAAATAGTACACCAGGCAAGGTAGCATTTAAGTGCAGTCTCTTATTAGTTCAAATAACTTAGAATATTTCTAAATATACCTGGCTTAAATAATAACTAGTGGCATTAGTGACAGTGTTTGTATTTTTAATTAGCAGATAACAGAACAAACCCTATCAGTACACAATAAAAATAAACCAAGTTTCCATGGCTGCACTTCATAAACGTCAGTGATAAAAGAAAAGACAATACAGTGGTTTTGATGAACATGTTTACTTTTTGTGAACAATTTAAAATTGAGAACCTTTCCCCTCTCTTCAGTCACATCATAGGCAATTAAGCCAATATCCTTTTGTCATGGCTTAAAAAAAATGGAAATGCAAATAACACTGTGAAACATGACAGGAATCATTGCCTGCTGATCATCAACTTCAGGGCTGGCATAACTAATTCATTTTGGTCCTACTTAAAATATATGATTTAAGATGCATTCTGAAATGTCAAGGTAGCTGCTTGTGGAGATGGATTAGACAGCAATTAACGGGTCTATCATATGTCATTTCAAATGATCACATTTCCTGCTTTCTTGTGACTAGTATAGATAAAGAGTCAAGATCAAGAAATTAAAAAAAACCAAGAGCCAGCAAAATGAACCGAAGTGGGAACCTGGTGGATGTGACCTTTTCCTCTGCAAGAGATTTGGTTCCCAACCTGCCCTTAAAGCAGGATCTCTCTCTCTTTCTTATGTTCAAGCATGTGAAATGTAAATAATTATGAAACATTTTAATTTTCAGTGCCACAGAACCCTCTTTACAAACGTCTCCAAAGGGATTTGCATCTAGGAAGTAGCTTCATCTGAATTCTAACCACTGGGTTGATTTAATATTCCTTTTCTGGAACATCTCCAAAGAAATTGTTTGAGATGAATAGAGATGAGACAAAAACTCGAAACTGCCATTTCCAAACTTCTGTCATTAAGGGTCACCTTAGTTACAAGCCAGATAAAGATATTTATCAGGGAAAAAAATTGTGACATAGATTTGTCAGGGGTATTCATTCAAAGTGTACATCTGATGGTGTTCCTAAGAGGATATAACTCCTACCACACCTCTTGTCTTCAAAGATGGCAGTTTGCATTCAGAGGCCTACCACATAGTCAGCCACTCCTCCCTCATTTCAGTACTGGAAATGGTATTCATTCATTACTGACCTTTTATAATGCAAAACTATTTCTACAGTATTGTTTTAATGCTACCTCAAGGTGATAGCCTACCTGCAAAGGTTTTACCTCACATTTCAAATCTAAGGGAAACTGGGGCCAAAATCTAGTAAGAGGGATACAGAGGACACCTGCACTGAAGAAGAGGGTGGTGAAGAAGACCCTCGCTGTTGCTGCCCCAGGGGGGATATGCATGCCCCTCATAGCCCTTATTCATCCTCACAAGCCACACCTCTTTTATTATGCATTTTTTATACTTCAGCGAGTAGGTAGAAGGCTGGTGGGGTGGAAGACCCAGCCTGCTCTTTTATTGTCTCTACTGCTCTCTTTTTCCAATAAGGGATGCTTTACCACAGGTTTCCTCAGATCCCATTTTAGACTCCAGGATGGTTAATCAGAAAGCCTCTAATCAAAAACCTTTACTTAGGGCATTGTTAGGGCCTTTTTATGCCTTACACTGTGAGCTGCACATATATTGATGCGTGTTAGTGCTACCTCGACTATAGAGCAGTCGCACATTTAGGTCAGCAGGGGCCTGGACTGACTGAAGCATTCCCGTCCCTCTCATTTCAGGCTTTCTCCCTGCCCCCTAGGGCTCCCCTGGTTCCTCCTCCCTGGCCCCAGGGTTCCAACCCGGCCCTTGGGGTTCCCTCCTACTTCCTCCTTCCCCCCCTCCCAGGGCATTACTTACTTATGATTGCCTGCACTGTCTGTGCCAGGGGAAGGGGCAGGGAAGAGTTAACCTGCCTGCCCAGCTACCCGGGACAAGCAGCCGTGGTGGTGGTGACCAGGCAGGCAGGTCAACACTTCCCTGCCTGCTGCCCAAGACAGATAATTTCGGCAAACACAAGTAAGCAGGGGGTGGACTGGGGGGCAGTGAGCAGGGATCTGGGGTGCTGGGCAGGAGGGGTAGTGGGCCTGACCTGGGCCAGCAGGGGAGGGGAGCTGGTGGGGTGTACATACTAAGGTGTAGCCTAGCATGACTGAACCTTAATGTAACACGAGCTGAGTAACAAACCAGAGATAATCTTGCCCTGAAGTGGTGTAACTTTGAGCTGCCTAACGAGTGCTTAAAACCAGTTTCAGGTGTTAATATGTAGATAATCCAGGTGTCAAGAGCTCCAGAAGCCACCCAAATTACCATGTAACAAAGCCCTTAGACATTATACTTCAAACTTCTCAAGTGTTGATAGGTGTTAGTGCTAGCTCAAGTTTAGAGCAGTCAAATGCTCAGGCTAAAAACTTTCTTTGACTCTTGCCCACCCGTACATCTCTGACTTGCAGTTAGAGGGCTGGCTAGCAGAGGTCTGCCTGGAAGCTACAGTTGTGAGTTGCCACTACAGGACTGAAGCCACTAGTACACTGAAGCCACTAAAGGATAAAATAAAAAGAGGTAAAAAATGTAGAAGAAAAAAGTAAGCTAAAGAAAGTCTCATGTTTTAATAAATTGGGACTGGGATTAGGACTGGGATTGGTATTGGGACTGGTATTCCCAGCTCATGGAGGCACTGCCTCTGCCCTGGGAGGGAATCTCCAACTCATGGGGACCTCAGTTGCTTCTCCCTCCACCCTTCCTAGCCCTCCCTCCTGATCTGGTCTGTGCCCCTACAAGCTTCCTGGCCAGGTCACATCCCCCTGGCTTGGTGGAAGTAACACTCTCTGAGCTGTAGAATTCAGGGGGTAGAAAGTGTGTCCACGCAGAATGGGGTGGAGGGGGGGAGGAGACACTGCATCTTGGGATGCTGGAGGACTGAAGCTTGTGTGGCTTTTCTGGGGCATGGCCATGCATTCATGGAACGCATGCCGGGTAACACGGATAAGACATAAACTGGCCTTGGAGTAGCATAACTTTAAGGTTCCTAAGGTGGTGGTGGGGAGGGTTAAAACTAGTTTACACGTCTTGAGATGCAGGCAACCCAGGGGTTAATAACTTTCTTAGCTGTCTAAAATTACTGTGTAACAAAGCCCTTATTTTACAGCCTTACTGTTTTATAGACCTGAATCTGACATTCTGACAGTTCAGAGGGTTTCTACTCAGAATCTCCTGGGGAAGTTCAGACCATTTTGGGAAAATGGACTTTGATCTCATTTACACAGAAGCAGGATTAACTTCTGATCTCCAAAGGTCAAACTCTTAATTGGCATAAATACCCTTTGCTCCATCAAAAATGAAGCTATGGCAGTCTATGCCAACTGAGAATCTGACCCCTGGAATCTAAGATGTCCATCCTGAACCAAAGCACCAAACAATTACAGTCTTAGCAATAACAGTATCTGATACTATTTATTAGTAATATTTTCAACACTTAATTCCTAGGGGACAATTTCTGCCATTAGATGATCGTTCAACTTACAGTTAAGTCAGTGTTTGTGTATGCATCCTAAGGGAAAAGTTGGCATTAACTCTTTAATGAAAGCAAAAGCCTAAACTTCTTTGAAATCAGCTGATTCCTAAAATTGAAGCTATCTTCAGGCTATTTCTGGGACGATGCAAACAATTTCTATTTGTTTCTATTTGGGAAATGTTAACAGAAACAACCTGCAGATTTTGTGCTGTGCATTTCATATTTAGACAGAGAGATTGACAGACATAAATACAGAAACATGGAAGTCTTGTCCATTAGGAAAATAAATTCAAGTCTTCAAAATCTGTATAGGATAGCACATCTGATAAAAGACATATACATAAAACAATACTTTGCAATGCTTCTGTCCAAAGCCATTTAAAGGATAACATCTTCAGTACAAAACCTGTGTGATGCACCACTGTCATTTCTGACAATTCAAAGAATATCCATTCATATAAAATATTTTAAAAAGCAATAGTAAATTTAGTCTAATAGAAAGTCTTAATCACATAGACAGTGTTCTGCTTCATGATATAAAAACAAATTTTAATAATGTTCTGACTTTTTAATGTTTTTCGAACCTATAACAAGTAAAGTACCATAATGTGTACATAATATGACATTTTCTTAAGTTTCCAAACAGACTATTCTCAATTTTGCAGAAAGCAATCAGAGGCTTTTAATGGGGCCACTTTTTAGGAAGCGCTGAACATTAAAATGATTTGAAATTTTTTTTTGACATTTACCTGATACATTAGCTTACTCGCTCCTTTAAAGGAAAACTTCCTAACCCTAAATGTCTTACTTTGTTTAATGTGTGTTATCCTCAACCAAATATTCCTAGTGCTTATGGAATTTTCTTTGAGACCAAAGTCCTCATCTCCACACAGAAATTAAACTGTTGAGTCCTTATTTACAAAGTAAAGGCTTATGCATAACATAGAAATGCCTGTGAATCAAAGAGTAGTTAATAGAAAATGGCATCTATAAGGACAAAGAAGCCAAGACAGTCTCTTGATAGCTTAAACATGTGACAGACCCGTAGGCAGCTTCAAAGCTGCTATCATAACTGCATCTGCCAAGCAGCCAGATGCTGCTGCTAGACAATCTCTTTTGTGACTTGGCATCTAGGTCTTGTGCTTGCCGTTCAAAAGCAACAGAAGGAGTTACAGATTATAAAGGAAGAGGTAGCCACTACTCCATCACACAACAGCTGTAAAAATCCTTGTAGAGGAAGACGCTGCTGTGATAAATTGAGGTTTGCTCTTAAGAGTTGAAGCATTGTTTTTTAAAGACAGCAGCAATTTCGTATTTTATCTGTTTTGAGTACTGGTGTGCTCTCCGTACTATTAGAGAACCTTATCTGTGAAGTAGGGAACTATGATCATCGCGGTTCTAAAGGAAACGGAGGACTGGAAAGACTAGGTGACAGAAGTGCTGAGGCAAAGGAGGGAACTGAAACTCTGTTACCTAAGTTCAAGACTACTGCCCTTACCACTGGACCATCGTTTCTTTCCTATGCTTTTTATTTTTACTGTGTAGAGCATAGAGTTTACCCTGTAGTACAAAATAGGAATGAAGTGAACACTGTGTGTTTTCTACAGGTTATTTATTTTAGAGTTCATTTTTGGAAGGCTCTAATTCATCATTAAGATCTATCATATAATTCCAAAAGTTATTCTCTTTTAGTTAAATTTCAGTAGAAATTTTCCATAAGGTTGAGAATATCTGTTTAAATCCTATTACTGATTTCAGATTATAATTGTAGTTATAGTTGCTATTTTGATGGGTCTCATTGGAGTGAATAGAGCTCCATTATCCTTTCTCCTTCATGAACATCAAGGTAGCAGGTAGTCTCAGGTTGGAAATATCATTTGGCATTCATGTTACTACACAGGTAGCAGGCACAGACATGTCTAGGGTAGCGACTGTAAATGTTTCTGATTCATTCCCTGACTGGTTCATTTTCTGGAGAATGACAATGAGGCAAAGCAAACTAAGCCCCCGGCTGAAAAGTTACCTCATTTGTATCTATGAAGGTGTTTCTTATTGCTGAAGGGCATGCCTAGAATCTCTAGTCTTTGAACTCATTCCTATTATAACAGGGAACACATTGTGGCACCAGTTACAAATAGGAGAATTATACCCAACACCCTTTGGAGAGTGAAAACTTACCTGCACTGGGAAACTCAGATTAAAGAGAATGGGGACATGCCCACTGCAAGGGGCACAGGTTGCCTCATTTAGCCTGCTGAAGGGAAACACCTGGGTGTAGTCTTGGCTCTCATTAGTGCCAGAAAAACCCTGAAGTTAAAATCTGAGAGGAACTGGAAAGTCAGCTGCCCTGGAGAGGGGAGCACATGAGAGAGACAGCTTATGCATACCACATGGATGTGTGGGAATTTACCTAAGAATCCAGGCTACTTGGGGAGATGGAGGGGATTGAGAAGAAGGAGGATACTTACCTTTAATGAAGAGGTGATGCAGATGTCTCTAGTGACGGTGAGAGTAGCAATTTGGTGAGTGCAAGTTACGTTGTCTATACTACCTGAGAGAGAGAGAAAGGGAGAAGACAAAGGGTTTGCTGGACATGGGGACTTGAGGGCCGACATCCCCTTGGCCTAGTAAGGTGCCCTGGAAAAAGGGAAAGATTTGGGGACTTAATCTAAATGAGACAATTGGTCATAGTAGCTGTAACAGATAAGTGTTCACCCTGAGAAAATAAGGGCCAGAGACTAGGATTAATTGATGGAAACCAAGAGTAGCTGAATGAGTTGCCAGCGGCAAGGATAGATTGTTGGGATGGCATCATAAGCCAATAAGGAAACTAGTGAGAGTTGATAAAGACTGAGTTTGGGGAAGTTGTTGAAGAGAGATTTGGGATAAGTGAGTATAGAAGAGGAAACCAGACTGTTTTGTATTCTTGAGTGTCATGAGAGAGAGCCCAGAGAGGTCACCTGCCAAGAACAGCCATGGTGTGATAAGGACAGGGTGTAGGGATGGAGGAGCCCTGTGAAGAGGTCCACAGCATTATCTGAATATTAATCAAGCAGAGAACCTCACCTCCCAATATCTATTTTATCCCTTTGTTTTTTTTTAACATCAAAAGCATGGTGGGTGGGCGAGCAAGGAAGGACAGTAGACAAGAGAGCCAGGTAGAGACAAGTCCATTACCAAACCAAGTGGGACTCTTACCCCTATATTTAGTTGTAACCAGAATTGTGGCAATTTCACGAGAAGGTGGGAAATTGCAAGAGTGATGGTGGTGAATTATTATCTAGAATAAAAAAGAGTGACTCAGAAAGGGAAGCAACAGTTTACAGAAAGTAAATAGGATATAATATAAATTACTACAAAGAATTATACATAATAAGATAATATGCCTTGCCTATAGACGATTTAATTCCAACATTATTGAGAATTAATCTCAGATGTAGGAATGTTATAATTCTCTCAGTTGTTTAGACTTCCTCATGTAATTGGAGCATCTGTGTTCATGTATAAGAAGGGGGGAGGGGTATTAAAACTGTTTTTGAACTTGAAATGTTACTACTCATATTTTATTACTTCTTTGAAAGGGGACCCCAGAAATGGCCCCACTGCCTTAAGCACAAGAAGTCCTCTCCTCAAAGGAAAGCCTAAATCAGAGAATTCAACGCTAGTTACTGTCATTATAAGACAAACACGAGACACAGTGTACAAACCAGGCAAATGGGGGAAGACAGGGAGAAGGGATGGGAAGGAGAACATGATAAATGAGAGAGACATTCTTTGTATCTTCCAGTTTTCCCTCTTGGGAATTTTGCCACTGACTTTGGTTATAAAAGGGCAGGGCCAGTCATGAAGCCACGGCCACATATACTGCCATAGGTGAACACATATTGGTGTTCTGAAGCCTTCATTTATGGTAAGTTGGTGTGGTGATTGAAATCCCCAAATGAAAATAGTAAGGGAAGATTGCTAGTCTGTATATACAAGCCCTCCAGAAGTAGTTCTAGGATGCTCAGACTACATTACCCCTTATTTTTGGAAGACGTGTCTTGTTAACGAGTAAGATGTTATAATTTGGTGACACTAGTATGTCATTCCATTGCTGGCAGGTTTTCCAGTCTGTTGCACAATAGCCAGCTCTAAAATACACCTTATGCAGAAGCCAAGCTGACTAAAAGGTTATTCAGATCATGTGCTACAAAGTATCATATTTCATACACATCTGTTGTAAGAATATTCCAACCCATGAAGCTAGGAGCAAAATAACTCTTTAATGACAGCCATCAATGTATGAGGGGGAAAAAAACATATGCAGAAAGGTACTGATAGTGAAGGAGAAAAATCTTATGACACACGTTTCCAGATTCATTTTCCCACAAACAAACTGCCACATAAAAATGTACTTATCTAATTACATATGAAATGTATAGCATATCTTTTATCTAGTTTTATGAGATCCTAACAATAACTTAAACTAGGAGATGTTCAACACTAGGTTCTTTAAAATTAAAGCTTTTAAAAGCATTGCATTTTGACTGCATAATTCCAGAGTCATATATAGTTTTAATAGGTTTACTACAGGACAGTACAGATAGCATGTCAGGAGACATTGTAGTCCTATTATGTTTTTCAAATTTTAAAAATACCAATTTTCAAATGTAATCAACAATGTTTGAAATTCATAAACTGTTTACCAGCTTTGTATTGCATCAAAATATTTTTTCTTGTTGTTTTTTTTAAATGTGAAATACTGTTCTTTTTTGTTTTATCTAAATTTTGAAAATTTTAGCCAGCTCTCAGTAGAGATGAAAGGTGAGATGATCAGTGTGCAGGGAGTTCTAAGAGGCAGGTCTGTGTTGGGTCATCAACTCCAAGCACTGTTGGCTGATATTTTTTAGAGAGTGGATGGAAACAATGATCAACCCGTTTCCTGTCCCTTTCTACACTTTCCCTATCCACTTATGTGAGAGATGAAAAAACACTAGACACACTGGGCCTTTTTTTCTTCTCAAAAGTCAGAGCTCCCTTAAAGGAAAGAAGAGGCATATTAGTCTTGAAAATAGAAAGACACCCTCAAAATAGACTTTATTATAATATCCCCTGAGTCCTGCTGGAGCATGCTGGAGTTGCAGCGTAGGACCTAGCTTATTTACTTTAATTCCCCAAACCTAACAGGACTTCCTCAGAAGTAGGAAGATTCAGGCCATACTGTAAATATGATACATTGCATGAGTCTGTGAGATATCAGATAAGTGTTGACTTTAGGTGGGAACACTTGCATTGACATTATGTCTTTGCTTATGGGACCAGTTATGCAAGACACCATTATACACTGATTCAAAGACAAAAGAGAGAGTTAAAATATCTAGGTTGCATGTGAACCTCAGACTATTTTAGAGCTAAACACAGATGGGGAGATGTCCGTCACATAACACATACTATATAGTTTCTCTGGTTAAATATGAATCCAGCCATTACAAGTAATATCTTGGAAATGTAACATTTCTGTTGGTTTAGATAGCACCATGAAATTCAGCAGGAGACAGTGTCTGATCCAAATAAATACTGGCTGCAACAAGAGTGTGTGATGAAGCACCTCTTATTGATTAGTAGATTTGTTCTTGTGTATGGTATTCCACAACATACTTAATCAAGCCTTCTCGAAAAGTTTTCAGTAAGATTCAAGAAAATTCTTGATTGTGATGAATTGGCTGTCAAGGCAGGTTAGGCCTGCAAAAAATTTCACCTTCAATTGGACCTTACATTCTGGTACAATGAACACAAAAATGTCATAATATGCCAATTAAAAAAAAATCTTACTACATAGTAGAGAAATCACACATTTCATTATAAAGCTGTTGGCATTGTTCTGTGGAGGAAAACTGCTTTCAATGTGAACTGAACTTGTTCTGGGAGGGGATACTCTACACAAATCCATTACTTATATGTTGGTGATACAACAGAGGCAGTCATGAGAAACTGCTTCACCGATACCCTCTAATATTCTCCAGACCTTTGACCATCATTTCTGGATTTCCATATAAGCAAGAAATGAACTAACACATGGGAAGCTAAAGAAGATGCTTAGAGATAGGTCTACAAAGAAATGGAAAGGACAAAATTATAGTGTTTATAATTATAGTGTTTCACCAATGGGGCTGGGTTTGTAAAGGGACTTTATGCTTGTGAACCATCCATGCAAGGTATAAAGTGGATTTGCTCAGTTATGCTCATTCTCCAAAGTATTCACCTCCCCAGAAGATTCACACACTATCTACCATATAGGGGATGACATGGATTTTTAAATAGGACTGAACAGGTTGTATTGCTGGTATGTAATTCTTGATTCCTTTCAATGTGGGATAGCTTGTCTTTTCTCAGACATCTCTATGATGAATTTTCAAACCTTTTCCATCAAGTCAGTAGAAATTCTGTGTGTATGCAGATGTAGTTTTCCAGTTATTTTCTGCTACTTTCACAAACATTTTGGTATGTCTGAGATGAACAAGATTCTGAAACAGAAAGCAACCTTTAACATGTGAAATACCATTGCTTCTTTTGTCCAAGAGAGGCTTCTCATGTGGAACTCCATAAATGAGCATTAACTTCCTATGCCGGCTGAAGGATCTCAGCAAGCCCAACTGAACAGAATAAGCACTGCATCATTGGAATATTATGTTTTTAAAGTATTAATCTTCCTTTGATTTAGAACTGATATCCACGTCATCCTTTATCCATTCAATCCTTAGGTACATGCTAGGCACGGAGAATATAGGGCTCCAAAAAGCACTGAAATGAAGCAGTGCTCAAGATAATGGGAATGCTTCTTCAAAAGTTAGAGACTTGATTTATTAGAAATGGTTCAAACATTTTTCCTAATTAATGTGAGCAAAGTGCCTAACAAAACTAGAAAAATGTCTGTAGTTTGGGCTCCACTGAGACTAATACCCATCTTTCACACTTCAAAGGGCAAAGTTGGATAAAGGAAAAGCATGAACACAGGCTTTAGTCTCTGTGACAACATGAAAGAGGGCAATTTCATTTTAGAGTGCAAGCCATGGTTGATGAACAAATTCTGTATTTTTCAAACATGAGTCATAAATAAGTCCTCAAGCTTAATCTATAACATTTGCCATTAGCTTGTAATTTGTAGTAATATAGAGTACTTGTATTAGCACTTTAGTTTATATTTGTAAATCACTCTCAAGATTAAATCTTCACACTACTCCCAAGAGGAAGTTAAGTATGATTTTTTTCTCCTTTACTGATGGATAACCTGAGGAATGGAAGTTAAACCCCAGATTGAAAAAGAATTTAAGTGGAGTTCAGGAGTCCAAAAATGTGATCAGTGAAATCCCCACACAAATCTTTAGATACCAGAAGTCTGTAGATACCTACATTTTCCTGTGTAAAATTCCACATTCACTTAAAGATCTGTGCCTGAGCCCCAAGTACTATCAGATCCTCAAACTAGACATTCTCTGACCTAAATCCCTGGAGAAGCTGTGTTTGCTAGTTGTGATCACCAACAAAAGTGAGTACCACACAAAACCTATCAGCCATGGTCATTCCCATTCAACAGTATAGCCATAATAGGAAGTTATGTCCAGTAGTGTAATGAAGGGCTGCCAGCCCTGGTCACCAATCTTGGACGATGTGGGAGAAGGATCAGAGTGCAAAAAGAACAGCAACAGCACTGTCAGCATTGCCACCACCACGCTGGTGGTAATACAGCCACTAATTCTGCCTCATGTGCAGGTGCTGCCCTGGATGCTCAAATGCCTCTGGTGATATCACTATCCTCTTCTTGCACCATAGTTCCGTGGTTAGACTCTCACTCAGGATGTAGGAAATGTAGATTCAGGCATCCTCAACCTGAGCTGGTGAATTTTCAACTGAGAGAAGTAGCTAAACTTTGTAACAGGGTAGGAAAGAAGATCAGCTCTCATCATACTAGCAATTATCATACTTACTTGAATATAAGATAACCTTCAATAATTAGATTCTATATATGGAAGACTTATATTTGTTATAATTTCATAGGTATACTAGCCAATTGCCCATCAAGGATGACAGGAGGGGGGTGTGGGTGGCAACAGAGGCCTGCATCTCGCTCCCCCTTTCCCTCACTCCACTGCGGGGCCGAGCCTTGCCCCATTACCATTCTCACTGCCGTTGTGGGGCCAGGTCCACTCCTCCCATTCTCCCCGCCCCCCCCCACATTAGCCCAGGTCTACTGCTCCCCACCCCCTGCCACTGCCGCATCCACCCAGGCCCGCTGCTCCTCCATCGCTGACGTTGGGAGGGAGCAGCATGGGAAAGAGAGCATGTATTTGCCACCTGCAGGGAGCAGTGCTGCTGGCCTTGCCCTGCCCTGCAGTGTCCCAACCCCACTCCCCCCCACACCACCACAGCCACCTCCCAGGAGCAGGGTAGGCCTTGCTAACCGTCCTGCTCCATCCTCTGTGTCCCCGCTATCATGGTGGCGCTCTGCCACCTCCTGTCCGAACACTGTATTCGCACTCTGATTAGTTGTTTCCATCAGCCAATCAGAGTGCAAATAAAGTGTTATGGACAGACAGACTACATCTTTTATAAAATCAGAATAATCTTATTATTGGAAGTTTGCCTTGAATTCTCCCCCTCCCCCCCCCCCCACTACTACAGAAGGGAAAATAAATCAGGTGGGACAGGTAGCTCCCTTCTCCTCTGTCCCTCCTAACCTCTTCCACCTGTAGCCCCTCCTCCCCCCCCTTACTGTCAGATCTTGCTCTCCATAGGCACATGGAAGTGAAGGGTAACTTTGAAAACACTGATTTTGAAAATAAATGAACCTGTAGTAATTTAGCCCATCCAGACTGGGTGCATTTTACCTTTTTTGGAAACTGCTGGTAGCTTTAGCACAAGTACTTCATAAACATATATTTAAGAAGCGCTTTTGTACCTATTTATACATATTAAAAACCATGCATGGTATCAGTCTAAAGCCAAAAGGCTCATGATTTACCACATAGCTCACTGAGCTTGACCTCAGCAGAGTCAGCAGCATTTTAAGCCATGGTCGACGCTATAGTTCAGCACTGCTGAGTATGTGTGTGTACTCCAGATATTCCCCACAAAGAAGTCATGTGTTAATTAACCCCCCGCTCATGACTGGAACCAGGTGTTCTTGTCACAAGTCTTAGAATCCTCCAAAAATGTATATGCAGATGAGCACAGGCCAACTTGGTTTGGCTCCACCTCATGGAGAACAGGTTCATACTAATCATATGTGACAGGCTGGACAGAGGGATTCTGGGTCAACTCTTTGGGGCACCATTTGATGATGTTTGCGAGACATTTAAGGCTGGTGAAGAAACAGGAAATCATAGTAAATGGAAAAGAAAGGTGCAGCTCGTCTGTGGGAATAAAGAGGAAGTAAAAATGTATTCTATGTAGTGGATTACCACTCACCAAAAAAGTTAGTGTGAGGTGGGCTATGTACAATGGGCACTACCATATATAGTATTCAGATGAGTTGCACTAAGTTATCCTTGTGGTAGGTTCCCACCAGTATGTCTGCCTCATATGGGCCATGTGTTTTATAATGATGTTCAATGTTGGCTGCATTTCATCAGCTTCATAGTTGCTTTCCATTACTGAGCACATGCTGCTTTTGGCATCAGTTTAAGGACAGACAAGGCATTTAATGAGGTTTCCTTGTATACAAGTGTAAGATGAGGAACTTCTGCCCATGCTGATTGGGGGAAAAACCCTCAACTTGTATTCAAGTAAATATAGTATACCCCCATTCTGAGGTGCCTACTTCTGGATAGGAGGCTTGAGCACTTAACTTTTGGCCAAAGATTCCACTCTGGGAGCCAGGCATCAAGAAATAAGGTATTGCACCCCTAAGCATTTCAGTGCTTTTCCCCCTTCTAAATCTAAGCCTAAATATCTAATGGGTACATTATTAGCCACTGGAAAGACTGACCCCAAAATTTCTTGAAGTTAATACCTCACATCTATCATGTGCAAAATTATTTGCCAAAACTAGTTCCAATTGCCTTCAACTGGCCCTTGTATAGTTGTATATTAACATCTTTGTAACTATCCATTTCCTTTTTGCCTAGGCTGAAACCATAGTTCTTTTGCCCCATTTATACTCAGAATAGGCCAAAGTATGAGCAGTCTCTAAGAATAATTTGGATGGGGGTTGAGATTGCTCAGTCCCACCCACATCATAGGAACCGGCCTTCTATCTTTCAAAAGATGCCAAGCATTTTAATTTTAGCATTCGCTGCAAGGAATGTCTCTTAACTGTAAAACTCTCTTTGTCAACCTGCCACCACATTGTGAAGAAAACACCTTGTTTGAAAGCTAAACAAGGAGAGTTTTGAATGTGTAAATAACAAGACTCTGATGTTCTGTGTGTCAAGATTGTAGATCACTGAAGAAACTTGACATTCTTCTTCTAGTTGTTACTTTAATGAAAGGGAATAAAAATTGACTTCATAGGCCTTTCCACAAAGAATAATAGTATTGACAACACTACTGTGAATATTAAAGGTCTTGTTTTGATTTGACATGCAATGCAGTCTTGCTATCAATGTGATGTTCCATCATGAGTAAGTCACACTGACAATTTAGTAAGTAATAATTTAACAAAGTCTATTGAATTACTTTCTAACGTTCCTACTATACACTATGAGCTATTAATAAAATGCAATGGAATCATTTTAAGCAAATGCATTCATGTCATACTTCCCTTCTCCTTGTTCTGGTTAAAAGCAAATACTTAAATTTTTGATGGATTTGTATTAATAAGATGTCCTATATGATATTATGCAGTTCTGAAGACTGAATAACAGACCAGACTAATAATGTCAATATCGGTCCCATATATAACAAATATGACTAATTTTTTTTGGTGGATTTTTAACGCAGTTCTCTCTTGTGCCTTTATGCTTCTGATTAGTCATAATTTTTCCACAAACATCTGTGAGACCAACTGAAAGTTTCTAATACCTTTGTGTTCAGGTATTACAAATGTATGTGCAAAAAATCCTGGACCGCTTGGTTTTGTTTATTTGCATTCTAATGACCATGCATGGAAGTTTTGAGCTTACGCCTTTCTGTGCTGATGTTAGTGCATATCTAGCTGCGAGGTAATGGAAACGATATACATTAGGGATCTAAAATTGAGGCCTATCACTGCATGAAAAGCACACAGAGTCTTCCTTGGGATTTGAGAAGGAGATCCTCTACAACCTGAACACTTCAAGTCAAAGCTTGAAATGTTACTCTGAAACATTCCTGGTCGTAACAGGGAGACACTGCCCCTGTTACGGGAACGTTAGGGAAAAGCACCCATTTTGTTGCGAACTTTCTGTCCGACCCATGGAACTGGGCGACATATTGACTGTTTGCCCATCCAGGATGCTAAATACCTGCTACGGACTAGGGTGAAATGTCCATTACTTGCTGACAGCGACGAGGTGCTCAATCAGATTGAGATAACAACAGGCTTAAATGCCAATTAAGTCTTCCCAGCTGACGATGGACAACCGGAGATTGACAACAGCCAGGTGGAAACAGTGTATAAAGGACTGTCGGTGTGATCAGCACTTACCCGGAAGGGGAAGAGGAGCTGAGGCTTTAGACGCCAGAGATGGCAAGTAGCCTGTGCGGAGGTGCAGGCGATGAAAGAGAGATTCGCCAAGAATTTCTTGTTGAAGCAGCAAGTGTCAGGCATCCAGCCCATTGGAAGATGAATTGCTGATTCAGCCAGACGATTGCAGCTCCATCCGGATCTGTGACAAGGACTTTGTTGCTGTGAATTGGTAAGCAGGGCTGGCTTGCAAACACCCACCCAGTGAGTGTTCATTGCAGGACTGATAAGTGAATTGGGAACTTGTAGGGAGAGCCGGCTGAGGGACCCACAGCAGGCGGCTAGCCAAGTTACACTTCTTATGAGTGGGCATTGCTGATGCTCATTAGTAAAACTACGTGAGCACTCCTCTAGCGTGGTGCCCCCCTTTAATTACTCCCATCAAAGTCATGGCAGGAGAGATTGACACCGAAACTAGGGAACATGAAGCTATAATATCTTGTTGTGTACCCTAGAAGAAGACCATGCTCACACTGGTGTGTTCATTTTCTTAAAGAATATAAACACACCAACCCCTTTTTCTATATTCCAGGTGGAGCAGGCTGAACAATTAACAAGTCTGTTTGACAAATTCAGCTTCTTTTACTGTTTGTGAATTAGCTTTAGATAAGTTTTCATTTTTATAAATGTAGTTGTATTCAAAATCAGGCGGGACATGACGTAGGGAAATATATTTCAGCCTGTGGATTGTTCATGAACTAGTAGCTTTGACTATTGCTTTAAGTATTCAGCATTTTATAGTTCATCCAGTGAATTGTATGACTGAACCTGAATTACACAGGATGACATGTTGGTGAGTAACTTCTCATCTTTGGTGCCTCAATTCTGGGATGCAGAACTTGAGGCCTCCTGGTTTTCTGACCCTATCTGAAGTTGTGAATGCTCAGCCCTGTAACAGTCAGGCCTTGGTGTCTCAAAACTGGACACCTAGAATTAGTGGCCTTTTTTTCCAATTTTTTACTAGTATATCCCTATTTCCAGACTAGGGAGACCCAAGTTTATATAAAGAGGTTTCAAGACAGACACACAAAAAGTTTAGTCCCAAATATTTGTGCAAACACATACAGGGAACAGTTTTTGTTCCCCTTTATAGTCATTATTTTGAAAAAAATGTGTTAATATGAATGATCTTAGGGAGGAAATACATAAGTGCAAGTGATATTGCAATTTTTACCCAAATTAATATTCTTTCCTCTCAAAAATGTCTTCAAGCTAGTCTTATTTGGAGTTAAGCTATGATGTAACCATATTGCTGTTTCCCAGATCTTCCTCTTCAGTGACAAGGGAGCTCAGATGTGTATGGTTATCAGTTTTCTATAAATTTACTTAATTTTCACTTATATTTTATACATATACACACGTGCACTTATTTTTTACTCATGTATATTTATCTATGTGCATATACAAGAGTATACATACATATACTCATGAATATTAGTACTCTCCTACCTAAGACGTGTAGATAAGGAGAAAAGTTTTTCACAGAGCATATCCATCATGCTTTGCAAACTCTTAGCTGCTAATGCTTGAAAGCCTTTCACTACAATTATAATTCTAACAGCTTTTTTATGTGGGGTTTGCAAGAAAGAGACGAGATCATAAATTATCTGGAAAAAAATAAGTAAAACAATAACTGAACACTGAATCTCATCATGATGGAATTGTTTGCTTGAAAGCATACACGATCCAAAAATATCACAGGTTTACTTCAAAAAGTCTGTTTAAGATTTAAATGTATGTTGTATGAATAAAGGTGTTTCGAAGGTAATAGCATGATTTAACTAGTTTTGGAGTTGACCTTGTCCTTCCAGAACTCTCCTTGTAGCAAAATCATCACAGTTTTTGTTTTTTTGTTTTTTAACCTCCTCTCTTCTTGTCACAAAAATCCATCAAGTTCAGTGGTTAAGCCATAGTCCTTAAATGTTCTAAATACAACAAAAATGCAAATGTAACAAAAAACCCCTCTGTGTTATTTATAGCTTTTCTGATAGGAACATAATTGATTCAAATGGGTAATTCACAAATGTAATTTACATTCTGGCATCTCTGTTCTAAAGCTTTATTTTAGTAACATCCACCAGGAGAGTAATCAATTTAGCGGTGAAGCAGAGATAATAATTGTACAGAATTTTTATGATATCTTCATGCTTTTACATAAAGTTTTTACTTCTTCTTGTCCTTCAGTCTCATAATAGATGATATTTATGCCAACCATACACTTTTCCTTTCAAAGCATGATTCATTGAGTCATAAAAGAGATATAAAGTTGATCAACAAGCGAGGGGGTAATTATAAATGGCTAAGCTACTTTTCAATTGCCCTCCATTGTTATTACAGCCTCCTTCTGAGAATGCTCTTCAATTAGATTAACTAATTCCTTTATTGCATGGTATTTCCTTTCCATTTCCTTAACTGCATTACTATGCCAGTACTTTGTTTCTCAGAAAGTAATTAAAATTCTTTGACTGTTCTTCTATCTGCTATGATTTTCTCAGGAACACGGTGCTGTGTATAACCTTGGAACACTGCTTTTAAGATACCAAAGGCTGTTAATATGTTTCATCCATGTATAAATGAAGTTATGAATGAGAGAACTTCATGCATTTGCAGCTTTAATTCAAGTTTCAATTTTCTTATAATATTCCTGATGAGGTGTTAAGCAGTATAGTTGAAATAAAAGCTGTCACAAGAAGAATATAGGAGATGAAGCTTAATTTCTTCACCAAAGCTTAAGTTATCATCATAGATTATTTACAGATATACTGGTATTTCCTAATTTACCTTGATTTGATTGGAAAACCACAGCCATGCATGCATACATGATTTTTTTTCTCTTCTATTCTGTAACATCACTATCTCTATTAATTTAGTAGAATCCAAACATGCAGAGGCATTTAGTAAAGCATGGGATGTAGATGTTTTTGATCTATACATTCAAATTAAGCTCACATTGTTTGTGAATGTTTTCTACTTCACCAAAATGTAAGGGTAGCATATTCTGACTAGGCTACAAATAAAGTGGATATTGTTCAACAATTGTGCTTCTACCACTTGCTACACATAAAAAAGAAGCTTATTTATATTCAGTACCACTGGATAAATAGGAACAGAATGCAAGATGGCTGTTGCAAGATTGATGAATGAAATGACTAAAATGTCTTTCTCCTTCAAGAATGCATCAGCTTCAGTATCCACAGCAGTATGACTTTCCTGTAAATCATAACTGGAGCTCAGCAGGAGGAGCAGGATTTCCATTTCAGGGGAAACTTAAATTTCAACTTTCTTATAAAGCAAAGCAAAAAGGAAAAAACAAACAAACCCCAAAACATCTATTTAATTTCAACTTGTAATACAATTTGTTTTATGATGCAGTTTCAAAAACTTCAAAATGTTTCATTCCAATTTCACCTTTTTTGAAATTAAAGAATATAAAAGTAAAAGAAAATCTTAAAATGAAAAATAAAAATGTTTCATATTGAAAAGGTAAAACAATTTACATATTTGACCTCATCACTCTTATTTTTTCTGGCACCCAGTTTTATCAAAATTCTGTACAGATCTGTGAATCATTTTGTTTTTTTGACAAATCATCTTTTTCCAATGGCAGGAAAAAAAATTAAAAGATGTTATGAAAGGATTGTCAACAAGCTAGTCAGTACTGGCACTGAGGCTTTAATTAAGTATACCTAATTGCATCACCTCATGCTATTAGTTCCAGTGTATTCAGCAAATAAGAATATTCAGATGTGGGAGACCTCTCCAACCAAAGGAATTAGAAAACCTGCATCAGCTTGTATCAAATACATCTTGCTGCTTCCTAGATTTGGACATATCCATGGAATTAGAAATTCTCCAAACAGTGGAGGAAGACCACCACATATTTGATGCTGACCCTTTGCCCTTGTGGGTAGAGAAAGGCACTGATTCTTAAAACGTGTTTTTTTTGAGAAACTTATGTATTGTCCACCTGCATGTAGGTGTCCAAAGGGTCACCAGGTGACACTATCAACCATCTTCTCAATCAATACTCAGTGCTAAACTATTCAGAAATGTCATTACTTTCAAAACTCTAGTTTCTTTCTATTTCCCACATCTACTTTGAATCCTTAAGAGATTACATGGGTTGTAATACCCAAGGTTTGAAGAAATACTTTTCCTTCAGATCAGCTGCATCATCTTCCAATTTTCCCAGCAACGAACTAGCTCAAACTAAATTTAGGCAAGATAGGTATCATTATGGTGATATTAGGCTAAAGAAGACAATATTTTTGAGGACTTGCTAAATTAATACCATCTTGATTCAAGTTTCATGGCTTCCTTGTCTGTAGGGTTGGGGTGCAAACTCATGGTTCTTTGAAGTCCTTTGCTACTTTGCTACTTGTGAGTATATGTCATCCTGGTTTCCTGGGACACTCCAGGACTCTGTAGCCTAGTTATGGCCTGTTGGTCAAAAGTCCTGGGAGGTAGAGTGGCATGGTGCTCTAGGCAGGCAGCTGGAAAGGCACCCCTGCTGCTGTGTGGGAGCAAGGATGTGTCATGTGCGGGTGGGATGGCACCTGCTCCAGTCTGCCTACACAGCAGCAGTGGTACCTGCCTGGCATACCATGCCGCTCCACCTCATGACCATGGGTGACTTGTGCCTCCTGGCTCTGGCAGGGGCACCAGCACACTAGCAGCCGATTGCCTACAGGGGTGGGGGGCATCTCCCACGGACGATTGCTGACTGGGGGTGGGGATGTTGTTTGTTGGGGGGGATTTGTTTTAAAAACAAAAATAAAACAATTTAAGTATTTTTGTTTTTTGGTGGTTTTGTAACATGCAATATTGCAACATTAACCAGAATTTTGTCTTAAATCAGGGTCTGATATGACCTCAACTTTTCCTATCCCTTGTCAAGTGTGTTCTTGCTTTTTCAGCTTTTATTTCAATAAATTCTCCTTAATGTCAGGTTCTGTAACAGGAGAGGTGCCTGAGATTCCTGTGATGCCCCCAGTGACCACTTTAATCCTGCCTGGCTCTTGCCCTCACCTCTCAGGATCTTCCCCTGCTTCCTTGCCTCTCATCTCTCTCTCCTTATCTCAATCTCTTGTTCCCTCTTGCCGTACATACTTTAAGGGCTAAATTCGTGACCTCCTTTTGCCCCTACAGCCACACCCATGTGTTAAAGATATTACTCTCTACACTGTTCTGTCCCTTGTAGAGGCCTTAGTCCTCTTGGTTTTATCCTCCTTTTCTTCTGGCTACAGACCTCCAACCCTAGCCCACTCTGTTGGTTTTCTGTCTCTCTAAGCCCCTGGCCCCTGTGTCTTCTGCTCAGGGCTCCTGTCCCCTGTGCCTGTGTCTCCCACTCTGGGCCAGCCCTAAGCCTTTAGGGTGCCTGACCCCAACCTGGGCTGCCCTCACTGTCTCTAGCCCTTAGCCCTCTGGTCCATGACCGCAGGCTGGGCTGCATACCTCTCCACCTACTCTGATCCTTGACCCTAGCTAGGCCGCCTAACCTTGAGTGCCCTACCAGGCACCCCACCATAGCCACCAGCCAGCCACAATCTGGTCCTGCTCTACACAGCTTAAATTGCAGCATCAATACAAGACACTGTTCCCAACTAAGGGCACTTTTACATGTGCTCTGGGAGTGGCAGGGAAACACTTTAATTAGAGCAGCGCTGAGAGACTCTCTAATTAAAGCCTCACAGTGGCTTGTATATCAGCATTCCCAGGCTTCAAAATGGTGGTGGGGGCACTTGAACCAACATTTTGAAGTGTGGGGATGCTGATACGTGACACACGGAGGCTGGCTGGAGTATGGTAATTACCACGCTCCAGCAGACTGGGTTAATCAGGTGTTCTCCAACATAGTGTAATTACAGTGCATCAGAGCAGCCTCCATGCTCATGTACAGGCGTCCTAAAACCCTACCCAGCTCTGGGCTGCTGCCTTATTCAAGCCATCACTTTCCCTGAGTCCCCCTGGCAGTCCCAGGGAATAGCTCAGGTGCCTGGTAGTCCATCTGCTGCAGGCATCTCCCTCTGGAGCTCCTCACCCTTCAACATGCGGGACCAGACTGCCTGCTCTGGCTCAGGCCCTGGGTTTATATGCCTGGAAGCCATACCCCAATTTGGTCATGTCTCTTCCCTAGCTCTGCACAAGTTTTTCACTGTCAATCAAAGGCCAACCTGCCCTCCTGCAGCGGTGGCCCCACACATCCAGCCGAGCCTGCTGCATTTTCTTAAAAGGTCAGGAGCCTTCTGGCTTCCTGCCACAATTACCTCCTCTGTCCTTCCTTTACTCCCAACTAAACAGGGTTTAGGTCACCTGTTACAGGCTCCCATACACTTATCAAATGACAACACATTCATCCTGTGTTCGTATCTCCATATGAGAATCACCTTTACAAAATAACTTTCACTCAGTCGTATGATACAGGGAGGAACAGATGTTTTTTGAGCATCTTTGCAGTAGCGGTTCAATTGTTTTGTTTGTCTTAACAGGACCTTGGATCCTTGTAACTGCAAGTAACTTCCACACTTTTATAAAGATTTTAAAAGGTGCTCCAGTTAGAGACCCCAAGTACATTCAACTCTTTCATCCTTTTCCAATAAAAGGCCGGTGTGAGACCAGAATCTGAAAATGTGAGAGAAAGATTCACGCATGGGAGAAAAGATAAGATATTTTACTTCTCAAGAGAGCCTCCCTCTTTGCCATAGTTTTAAAAGACACTTTTAATATTAAAAGAGTTTCTGCTGGAATAGCTTCACCTCAGCCCTTCCAGAAAGGACAGGCAACAATAGCCCTTTATTTTTATTCTCCTCAGCTGGTACCTGTGCTCTCATTTTTGTGTTTTCTTTCTCTCCCTTAGTCTCGAAAGCAAGGCACGGGCAAAGGCAGGGGTTTCTTGGAAACAGAATAGATAAATGCAATGGGTCAAATTCTCAAAGGTGCCATGCTGGGAGAAAATATGGCCAAGCATACATTATACAGACATAACCTGAGGGCCTTACTGAGGCAGAACTTCATACTCCTACGGAGCTCAACAGAACATCAGTATTACAAATACGTGAATAAGGGATTGGCTGCACAGAAAACAAATATAGCATATTTTCCATCTTGATTCTGGCAAAATACACTGCACCCAGAATACTCTGTATCGGTCAGTGTTGCTACTTCTGCATTCGACTCAAGTAAGGGAAATGAATGATAAAGCTCAAAAAATCAGAAAGAGATGTAGCCCTATCTAAGAAAAACAGTTACAAGTTAAATAATTAAGCTACTGTTAAACTACGCAAATCATTAACTAACACCACAATTGGTCAGCATAGCAGAGAGGTTTTGAGGACTTGTGACAATGGAAGCAGGAAATGGAATGAGAATAACCTATATTATGCCTATTATTCAATATATATGGGATAATAGCTCCTAGAAGTCTTAATTGATGCACAGCTTCAAAGATGCTAGGCTCTGTTCACGTGATAGTCTGCCTTCACAAATAGAAAAGAAAGTATTGCTTCTGACTTTATCTGGGAAGAAACATAGTGAGAACAGGCAACTTACCCACCATCCCACACCCGTCTCTGAGGGAACCCTGACAGACACTAAGCTCTCCTGATTTCCAACCCCACACCTCAACCAAAAGACCGTGTTACATTCATAAGAGAATTGAATTGGAAGATGTACTTGAGAGGATCCCAGTCTATATTATTGAAGAGTCACTTCGCTTGGTACTAATTTTCTCTCCCAAATTTGTATAAAATGAGTCTGTAGATTGAATCAAGTCTTAGAATCATAGAAAATAGAATAAGAGAAAATTAGGCTTGTAACCCCCTGGTCCTTTTCTGCAGAGCTGCTTCTTAGCCAGTTGGTCTCAAGCCTGTAGCAGACCATGGGATTCTTCCATCCTGCATTCAGGACTTTGCATTGTCCTTGTTGAACCTCATGAGATTTCCTTTGGCCCAATCTTTCAATTTGTCTAAGTCACCCTGAATCTTAGCTCTACCTTCCAGTGTATCTACTGTAAACAGGCTGTATTCAATCCCGATTTGGATTCAGCCCAAATTGGGGACAGTGATTCAATTAGTTGGTTTAGATCACTGTCCCCGATTCAATTCAGCCAAATCCAAATCTGAAGATTCAATGCTGATATGGGGAATCAGTGATTCAGCCATAGATGCAGCTTTAAATGTTTTCTCTACGTGGTACTAGGTGTGGCTTGTGAATGCTGTGATGGTGGCGGTGGATGGAGCATCCCACAGGAACATGGGCCCCCCCCTTCATGTGCTCAGCAGCGAATCCAGAAGAGGACCATAAGTACTGCTAGTCCTCTTCCGGGTCTGCCAGGGAGTGCACAGCCCTGCCCCCCCTCCCCCCCTGTGCCCCCTCAGCTTGGCGATTGGCCACAGGGGAACTCTGAGTGCCCCCCCCAGACCCAGGAGGCACCAGTTGTCGAGCCGAGGGGGCGCAGAAGTGCTTCTGGTCCACTTCTGGGTCTGCTGCTGAGCACGCTGGGGACCCCCTGTGCTCCTGTGGGACGCTCCATCCACTCCAGCATCTCAGCATTCACAAGCCACCTGGTACCTTGAGGTATGTAGAAAAAACATTTAAAGCTGCATCTATGTCCGAATCGTCAAACTTTCCAGATCTCTCTGAATTGATTTGGAGGGTTCCAATTTGATTCGGAGAGATTAAAGGGTCTCCTGATTCAATTCAGATTTGGAGATTTGGCCACCAAATTGGGCTGAATTTCCACCAAATCAAATCGGGGACCAAAGCTTTGCACAGCCCTAGTATCTACTACTCCCCACAACTTGATGTCATCTATGAACTTGCTTAAGGTGCACTCCATGCCATGTTCTAGTTTGTCAATGAAGATATTAAACAAAAGAAGCCTCAGGATCGACCCCTGGAGTCAACTAGATGTTGAGCTATTGTTCCTACCCATTGAGTCTGGTGATCCAGCCAGCTTTTTATCCACCTTACAGTCCATTCAGCCAACCCATACTTCCTTAGCTTGCTTGAAAGAATGTTGTGGGAGACCACATCAAAAGCCTTGCTAAAGTCAAGGTAGATCACATCCATTGGTCTCCCTCCATCCACAGAGCCAGTTATCTCATCACAGAAGGCAATCAGGTTGGTCAGGAATGACTTGCCCTTGGTGAATCCATGCTGACTGTTTCTAATCACCTTCTTCTCCTCCAAGTGCTTAGAACTGGATTCCTTGGGGATCTGCTCCATGATTTTTCAAGGAATTGAAATGAGGCTGACTGGTCTGTAGTTCCCTGGATCCTCCTCCTTCCCTTTCTTAAAGATGGGCACTATATTTCCCCTTTTCCAGTTGTCTGGGGCCTCTTCCAATTACCATGAGTTTTCAAAGATAATGGCTGGCAGCTCTGCAATCACATCAAGCAACTCTGTCAACACCCTTGGATGCATTGTATCTGGTTCCATGGACTTGTACATGTCCCACTTTTCTAAATAGTCCCTAATCTGTTCTTTCACCACTGAGGGCTGCTCACCTCCTCCCCAGACTGTGCTACCTAGTGCAGTAGTCTGGGAGCTGACTTGCCTATAAAGACTGAGGTGAAAAAGGCTTTGAGCACCTCAGCCTTTTCCACATCCTGTGCCATTAGATTGCTTCCCCCATTCAGTAAGGGACCCACACTTTTCCTGACCTTCCTTTTGTTGCTCTTGTTGTCTTGTAGGTTGTGATAACAATAAGGGCTGCCGTATTACTACTTTTTATGCTGCATGGATGCAACGGATAAAAGACTGGACTGTTCTGGGCTGCCCATCTAGTGCCTTTTGGACTAGGTCTCAGCCCCCTGCAGTCAGTGTCTGCATAGCTGAAGTACTCAATGACTTTTTCACCTCAGTCTTCACATGCTAGGTCCGCTCCCAGATCCCCCAGGTCCGCCCCCTCTCCAGCCCCCCATCTCTCACCTCAGGGGTTCCCATCTCCCTCCCTGCTGTTATGCAGACTGTGGGGGGCTGAGACCAGGTCCAAAACACGCAAGATGGACAGCCCTGAACTGTCTATCTAGTATCTTTTGGGACCAATAAAGTCATTTAAAAATTAACATCTGACACTAATATAAATTTCAAAACTTTTGAACTTAAAATATTTCTTGGCACCTTTGGAAAACAAATACCCCTTTGCAAATCTTCAGATGACAAGCTTTGGACCCTTAAATGAATTTTTAAAATGCAAAGTGCTAACCATCACAGCAGACCATGGAGAACAGTGCTACGGAAAATTTAAAAATGAACTGCAGGAAATAAATAAAAAAAATAAAAATAAAAATAAAAATACATCCTCTTGTGTGATTCCTTCACTGGCTTTGTGCAAACTTGCACTTGATACGTGAAGAGCTCTGTCTGAAATCATTAATAACAAAAACAATCACCAAATGAAAGAACAGCCTTGCAAGCAACCATCCATAAAAAGAAAGCCAGTTAATTAAACAAATCACAAGCTATCTCCAGACTGTCTCTTTCACTTTAAAGTCCACGGTGCAGAAAAGAAAAAAAATCTCATCAAATGATATAATCATAACAGCCTCAAAATAACTCACACATATTTCCAGATAAATCACTTCTGAAATACCAAGTACCTAGGAATGGACTGTTTTTCCATCCACTGCCTTGGGTCTGATTCCTGTTTCCCAGAGAGGCCTTGGAGACAAATGGGTTGCTTCTTCCTTTGTTTTTCTCTTGCTTAAAAGTTTGTTCTCATTCCTTAAAGTGTCATTTTTAATATACAATTTTAATTAATCTTTGGACCCACTCATCACTTGACGTTTCAGGACTATTATGTCCTATGAGGCATTTAATTAGAATTGAAGTCCCTGGTCAGAGATGCGACACTTCTCCCTTTCTGAGACTTGCAAAGCTTCCTGAGTAGGGCTGGAGAAGAACAATTGCAGAGGGAAATTAGTTGGAAGAGGGCCAAAGGCAAGGTGGGGTAACTGTGCAGTGTCACCCTATCAAGCTTATGGAAAAGACAGCAGATAGTTAACATACCTAACTCTGCACTATTCTTCTGTGATTCTCTCAACATGACAATAACACATCTTCAATTGGCTTCTGGGGAGTCACGGCAGCTAGGTAGGGGCCTTGAGGATACAGTACCATTATAAGACCCTTATGAATTCAAAGTCTAATTTGAAGATCAATTTGGATTGGAATCAGAAACCAATATGAGGATGATTTTAGGACAGATAAGATGCATTTACTCTGTTGGGTGCCAGAAATCAATCTCCGGCGTTCTGAGCTAAGCCAGCTGCCAAAAAAGATGATGGATAATGTGCAAATAAAGAATTATAGTAATCCAATCTGGATGCGATAAAAGTGCAGAAAACCGGCTGTAAATCCATCTGAGCTAAACAAAATTTAATCCCAGCTAAATATCTCAGATAATGGCAAGATGGCTTCATGGTATTTCTTACATGTTTGATTATAACAAAATCTAGTCAACATCTATCTGCAAGAAAACCTGGTAAAAGCAGCAATCACCTACCCATGACATTTCCCCTCCCATGTACTTAGATCATACACCCTGTAATAATAGCAACACCTGCTTTAGAGCCACATAGCACCAGGGCATGGACATATGGCTACCACAGGCATTGACTGTACTCCTTTGAAATTAAAGCAACTCCCTCATTTATCATGTAATACTGTGCAGTAATGAGCATCATGGAAACTTGCTCATGGCATTTGTTATCACTTGTCATTTGTGTTACAACAATACCTGGACTATTGAGGTCTGTCTCTTTAAGGGCTGTGCTCCCCAGATTGAGTCTGCTTTAGGTATTGACTCTAGCAAGCCCCTTAAGGACTGATCAATCACTGAACACTTAGGCTAAGTACAGACAGTCAAAAAGCCCAAGGCAGAATCGATCCAATCTATGTAGGTTTCTCTAAGCTGCGTAGATTGGACCATTAACGAACAGACTCACGTTCACTAGCCAAGAAAGGCAGATGCTTCCCCATCCAGAAGAAGGGGGGTTCTCCCACACACCTCCCAGCTCTGCTGGGCAGCAAACAGCCCAGGCTGGACCCCTGCCTTTCACCTCAGGGGCTCCCTTCTCCCCCCCACTATGCAGACACTGGCTGTGGGGGGCTGGAGCCAAGGTGGGGGTCCATTCTCCCCTCACCTGCCCCATGTTGCTGCCGGGCAGGCTGGAGAGCAAAGGCTGTGCTACCTCAGCTCTGTGACAGCCCAGGGCTGGGGAACCTGGTTCAGCTGGAGCAGAGGAGCTGGGGTGGAGGTGGGCCTGCTCTATTTGGGGGGGAAGTGGGATGTCACAATACATCCTGTTATGCCAGGAGTCTGTGACCTAGCTTGTGGCAGGAGGTGATCTGGAACAGAAGTTCGATAGACTGGTCTAACTTAAAGTGATTCAATCTAATAGTACATCCATCTAGATCTATCTTAAACTGGATTTTGCCTTTTTGAAACTGGTCTATATGCACTGAACTTTTGTTATGTTACAGGTTTAGACTGGTTTCTGCTTACTTATACCAGTTTATGTGTAATTTCTCTCTCTAGCCTTAGAGGCCTTGAGTGGAACTGAGACATGTATATTCTACTTAGACAAAAAGGTGGGATAGGAAACAGAGGTTCAATAAGAGGAAATTGCTTGTTCTAAAATCACTGAACATTTTTACTTTCTCTGCAAGGCTGTGCCTTAAAACTTTGTCAGTTTGTCTAAGTGCAGAAGTAGGGCTGAGACATGAGATCTAGTTATCTAAAGCAAAATTGGGATGTGTTTTTGCAGACAGTCACTGCAGAATCAGTTTTATTCAGATTTTGCCTTAATTGGTGTGAAGCTTTCAGTGAACCTAATTTCAGCTGGAACTAATTACAGGGGGAAAAGGTCACAACTGTAAGACTCATGCATAACTATGTTGAAAGAATATTGACATCATATGGTATTAACTTTGCTTCTGTAAAGGACATAAATACCTAGCATAAAAAAAACCCCTTAAGAGACAGAACAAAATGTACCCATCTGTTGATTAGAAGGAAAAACGAAACCAAAAAAGAAATCTGTAAATGGAGATCTAAAATCATATAACAAGGAGGGACTGTGAAATCAGGGAAGACTGATGAAATGTCTCAGGTGAAATTTGAAGTAGCACTAGAAACAAACAACATTATTGCATCTGGGCTAAATCTTATCCAATAGATAATAAGGAAAATTGCTTTCCCTAACAGAAACAAACCAGAACAAAATTGCAAGCACTGATTATCAGGTGGAGCTGCAGATTCCTCAACCCTTCCAGGACACAACAGTGCTCAGTAGTGTAACAAAGGCAGGGCAGCAGCTATGGGTACCAACTTGGTGGGTGAAGAGGAGGCAGAAATATAACAGCTGCCAATGCTGCCAGTCAGCCACACTGCCCCTGCCACCACTGTCAGCACCCAGGAGCCACTGTTGCCCCATGAGACACCACTGCCCAGGATGCCAAGCTGCCCTATTCTGTCTCTGATACTGCCTGAAACCTCTGAACACATAGCCTAGGGACTGAAATTACACATACACTGCGTTGTCAGAAACCTGTTCAAATCTGTAAGACAACAGATGTTCAGGGCACATAATCTGCTTTCAAAATGGCCAAAATTGGTTTAAGATAAACCTGGATGGATGCAGTAGCAGGCCTAACTGATTTAGGTTAAATCGATTTATTAAACTTCTGTCTCAATTCCTTCCCAGATTCAAGATAACTTATAGTCCCCCAGCATCCCAGGATGCTTTGCACCTGCTCTGCAAGACCCCCTTGCAGACTAGGGCAAGCTGTCTGCTCCAGTTGAGCAGGGATGCATGCTCTGGCACTCCTGGCTTCTGGCCTGGGCCACTGCAGGCATGTGGCTGCATTTCCGCAATGAAAAGTGAATGTGTTCACTTGTTTGTCAGTTCTATCTACGTAGCTTAGACTAAACTGTTAAGATTGAATCAATTTGGCCTTGGATTTTTTGAGTGTCTGTACTTAGCTATAAGGTCTAATTAATCAATTAAGGCCAGTACCTTAAATTAAATGGTCTTTGGTTACCGGGGTCAAAAATGTTTCTGGTATAAGTGAAAGGAGCCTAAGGGTTGCTCCAAATTATATTGGATACATCAATTGTGTAGGAACCATTGGCAAAGCATATGAACTGGTCCCTGCTGTGCCTTTCTCCCCTTCTGGCACACTGTTGATGTGATACAGCTAGTTTATACCACCTTCATGACAGCCAAAAGCTTCCTTAGCACCAAGCAAACCTCTGTCATTCCCTTTTGGTGCAGTTTGAGGTCCCTTTGCACTTTCTGATCAAAGAAACTAAAGTGAATCAGGCTGCATTCTGGCCCAAAACAGGCCTAGTAAACTCCAGTGCGACTCAGGGAAGATCCCAGGCTCTGGTGACTTGAGAAACATCTGGATCTGGATCCAAATATGCTAGGATATTTCTCTGCTACTCAGTGATGGCAACAGACATTGTATTGAGAAATGCCGAGAGCCAGAGATTTTGCATGCAAAATGTCGGTGGCATAGCAAGCTCATTGAGTGCTAGGGGTGAGGGCAGGGGAAAGGCACAGTAAGGGTAAGTGACATGGTAGACAAGCGAGGGAGACTGGGAGGGTGGATGAGGCACAGCAGCATGTGTGAGGGGAAAGGAACCGTTCCCTCCCTGAGCTGTTGCTTCTGTATCAGTCCTCCCATGTCCAGGAATTCAGGAAAGAATTCAGGAGGAATTCAGAAAAGATCCTGGTGCCTCATTTGCTCCCCATCCCCCAGACATAGTGGGCACTTATAGACATGCTCCAATTGGCGGCGGGGGGTGTTAATCAGTATAGCTCTGAGAGCTGCGGTAATTAAAAGCGCCCAGACCATCACACACATCAGCACCCCCACGCTGCAAAATGGCAGCCAGGTGCCTTGAACTAAAGCTCATTGAATGAGCTTTAGTGTAAAGCAACCCACAGCCATTTTTCAGCATGGGGATGCTGATGCATGTGATGCTGGGGTGTGGTAATTTCCACGCTCCAGCAGACTCGATTAATTGAGTCTGCTCCGACATGCTGGAATTATCGTGCATTGGAGCATCCTCCCTGCATGTGTGTAAGTGCCCATTGGGAGCAGGGCCATGCCTATTCTCTCAGGCAGGGGAAGCACCATTCCCTTTACCCCCAGATACACTGCAGGGTACAGTGCTGTGCTCCTGTGGCTGGCCAGGGGCAATGCAGGGCTTTTTCTGTTGATGATGAATACGGTAACAGCTTGGTCAGGCCTATACATAAAATCTTGATAACCAAATTAGAATAACAGTGCATCTTGCACAAGAGTGCAAAGTGGCACCTGGGGCCATACAGAATAGAGCAACCCCAATTGGTTTTATTTTCTGTGCTAGATTATGTCAAATCAAGAATACTGTCAACAAAGACTTAACATGCTCATCATATGTATGTGTCTAAGAAAGTCAGTGAAGGCCAGGAGACTACATATGCATTTCAATTGACCTAGCAGCTAAAGAAAACAAAAGGCTAAACATGCATTTCAAGAGAAACTTGTAAAAGGTACAGAAAAGATGCCCTGTATGTGAGAAACACACCCTACTCACATTTCTCCCAACAAACAGCTAATGTAGAAGGTGTTACAAATGTCTGAACCATTCAGTGCATGTCTGGAGTTTGGGGAACAGACCATTACCGGTACAAACTACTGCAAATGTGCCCCATTGGTAAACAAATACCCCAAAACAGGATTGGTGATACCTAAGCATCTTGTCTGTCCACTCAGGCCCATCACCTGTACTGACCTATAATTGCAGGGACTGCAGAAAAACATAAGTCTTTACACCTAGACAATCCAAGAACAGGAGCCAGGCTCAATTACAATATGATGGTTAACCTTTTCCTCCCTGTTTGTTTGGACTCTAAGCAACCAACTATCCAGGAAAAAGGCTTTGAAGCTATACAATTAAACAGTATAAGAACTAAGCAAATTTTCCAGCAAGTGTGCACTCCAGGAAAAGCAGAGAGAGATCACTGCTATATCACAACCAGATTCACCAGCAACTGATCCTGCTTGTAGAAAGCTGCAATGCCAGCTTCCTTCACCGGCATTGGTGAGAAATCACTATTGCTGCTAAATATGTACTAGGACTTTGTGGAGTGGCTCATTTTATTTTGGGAAGGAGTATGTTTCTGCCATTTGGTTTTATAAGCTTGCTTGTGGTATTGTTATTAAAGCCTTTCTGCCATTGATCGACCAGGTGTTGTGTCAATTCTTGGGGCACTAGGTTTAAAAATCCGCTTTCTAAGTGCAACATCTCCACCATGGCAAAGACTCCTGGGGGGAGGAGGTGGGCACCATTTAGCTTGCTTCACTCAGCCACTGCCCCTGGATATAATGGTTGGGGTGGCACTGCATTGTCCGGCTCCTACGGCCAGACAGAGGTGGTGCAGAGCTGTGGTACAGACTCCCAGAGTAGCAATCTCAGCACCCCTCACAGTCAGAGCCTGGGGCAGGTGCCCCACCCTAGTTGCACTACTACAAAATGCTGGTTTTCTTTTACCTTGGGGTAAAAGTGTGCACATCGGTTACTGCCCTGGAGTGGAAAATGTACTGCGAGTTCACCATTTATCTTCCCTTGAAGTAACTTGTCTGTGCGCCCCAAACTTCATACTAGTGACAAAAGTCCTTAGTGCACTCTGATTGCATAAGAAACTAGAAGACACCGACATCTTTCTTCCTGATGCACCTATGTGTCTTCCTTAATTTTCTGCTGAACAAAACTGCCATGTGTCCATATCATTTTGCCTCCTGACCAGTCCCATCTTGCCCACTCCCAAATCAGTGTTTCCTTTTTGTGCCATTCCTTACGCTTGTGACTATCATCTAGTTAAAGTATCCTCCCTCTGCTTCAGCACCATGAGTCTGCAAACACGCAGCTCAGCTTGAACTGTCACACAGCAAGGATGGAGAGGATTTATTTAAGGTGGTATGAGTGGGTCCAAATGGGAGCAAGAGGATAAGAGGGCTCTTGTACACATAATGGGATTTGATCCTCATTAAATTAAATAGGTTTGTAAAATTTGAAATGGTTTATTTTAAAACATCCCATTAATAGGAAAAAAAAAAAAACAACCTTAAAAGTATTTTAGTTATGCAAGGGGAACGTTGGCTCAAATGTTTGAAAGTCCAGAACACCGAAAATATGGTAGATTATGCTCTACAGGGAGGTACTGGGTCAGCGAGGCCTCTTCTATTAACTCCAATGATATATCTATGATTTCATGTCGTGTTTTCAGGGGCAGCAGTGGCAAGGCAGCACCAGCAGCTGGGCCAGTAGCAGCACCATCTCCATTCATGTGCCACCTCTAAGTCAGCGCCCAGCGATTGTGCTCTGTTCTCTCGCCCATAGATACACTCAGTAACTGGGTTACACCCAGTACCTGCATCCAGTAGTTTGTAGTGTACTGTGGGAACTGAATATCATGCTGTTTATCTTTCTCATAGTACAATCTATGAGTTAATGAGAGATGCCTGAGGAATGAATTTTGCTCTCTTTTCAGTGTATTTCAGCTGTTATAAAGCACCTTTTACAATTACGGCAGTTGGTCAGTAATAAATCACCACAATAATGCACTACCATGAACAATAATAACAAATATATGAGAGGCCAGTCCATTGGGTCCCACTCGCTCCCCAGCAGTGCAACTTCTTTTGACCCATCAATCACATAAGAGTATTCAGTCATCCTTGCTGAATGTCCTTTGCCTATAGGAAAAGCCAAAAAGTGCATCATCAGTGTGGGTTTGCAACCCGCAATAATAAGTAAGTGGGAATGTAGGTTGAACTCACACTTCAATTTGACCCGAGTGATCAGATCCAAAATTGTGTGCGCTGATGAAACCTGCAGCCAGACAGGGCCAGGCATGTTTGTTGTGCATCTTGATGGAATTGATTTGCTGAGTTTTTGGATGAACTTTATTGAATGAAGTATCTCTGACATTTCATAGGCTTCTTCTTCCTCCTCCCCACGTGCCACCCCTCCCCACCCATCAGGACTGCAGATATGAAAAGAAGGGAATTACAAATAAGAAGGTATATAGTCCATCCATAAGCACTGTGTTTCAACCACAGATAATCAGTTATATATTACTGCATACACACACACATATATACATACACTTAGATATATATACATACAGTATATGCATATATGCAGACATATATGTGTGTGTATATATATGTATATATATGTGTGTGCATGAGCACATGTGTGTGTGTGTATGCATATAATTATACATACAGTTGCAAAATAATTTCTTTTTTGGCAGTTACGTACTTCTGAATGCCAGCATTTCCAGGCTCTGGTCTGGCATGGCATAGTCTGGTGTGGGTTCTAGAGCTAACATTCATTGCTAACCTATATTGATTCACGATATGTCTACGTTGCATAATTCAATGGTGTGTATAGAAATTTAGTAGAACAACATACCAATTACTATACCCATTGGGCCTACATGTGTTCTTAGGGCAATTACAGAACCTCAATCAAGCTGTAACTTTTTGAGCTTTAAACAAATGCTTAAAGTTACAGCATCATTGAAAATAACAGATGCTCGGCATTCGATGGTGGGGGCTTGGTGCTTCCATGCACTGACCAAGGCCAGGAGGCAGGGGGTGCTGTAGCCCGTTCTGGAAGCTGGCCAGGGCTTCCCCACCCCTGATTGCTGTAGTGCTGCTGGAGACAGCCAGATGGCATTCATTCCCCCATATGGGGGATTGGAGGGCCTCTTCACCCCACTGATGCCATTGGGCACTGGTGAAACTTTTCTGAGGTGGGGGTCCCAGCCAGGGCCCCCTAAATCCTAATCGCTGGGCTACTGGTCCCTGCCCATCTGGAGACAGTCAGCTAGAGAGCTGGCCAGCATTCATTCCCCTGTATGTGTAGGGCGGGGGAGAAGGAGCCCAGCGATTGGAGGGTGGGGGTGAAGAGGAGGTCTGGCCAGGATTTCCCCTGTAGGGAAGTGTCCCTGGTGCTCCATGGCATGGGGGGGATGGGACACTACCCCCCCCCACACACTCTCTCCTTCCCTCCCCCACTGCACAGAGAAGAGACTCTCTGCTTTCTTCCTATGACAGACCTGGGGTATGGCACGCAGATGGAAACACCTGTATTTAACTCTTGCAGGGATCCTAAAGTGCTCCACTCTAGAGCGCCTTCAGCTGATTTAGTGAGGGTTAAGTTTTTGCTAAATTGGCTGTTTTAAACTGCAGCCATGCATGTATGTTTTGTCACAGCCATAGAGTGCTTTCAAGGACCAGATCTTGCAAAAAATGTAACTTGTGTCTGCACCCTTAGATACACCAGTGTAAACATGGAGTATCATCCGGACCAGAATCAGTGACTTCAATCTAGTTACCTGTCATTCATGTAGGCATACTGAAAATAACATCAAGTCCTTAGATATATCAAACACCTGTCAGTTTAGATGAACCTGTACAGCAGACAACAAGGTTAAGTACAAGTATTTTGTTAGTACTTGCAGCTAGGGTATATGGATATTCAAGGAGTTCTTGATCTATCCTTAGCATACTAAGATTAATTTAATAAATATCACATTAAGATTATGTTACCTATTAATGGAACATACATGAATCTGGGCAACGGTGGAATTTAAATAACGTATGTCTTATGTTACGATCTGGCAAGCTACATAACATTAAATCTAATTGAATGCTTTTTAAAAAAATGAATCATTTTATCTAATAAACAGGATGAATATATAATGGATCCTCCAACTTTCTGTATACCTTCTCAATTCTGCTCTAATTACTGATCTGTTCTCTCTAGTTCCATCTCCATTATGGCCTGTGTCAAAAAATAATTTGGACTGCCAACAGTACAAGTTTAAGAAAACAAACAAACTACAATACAGCATTAACTCAGTTTCTCAGAAGTGTAAATTAGAAGAAGATGGATTTAGGAATCAAATGTTCATAAAAAAAAAATTAGGAAAAAGGGGAAGTAAAGATGAAACACTTCATCATGAAAAGGAAGGAGATATTTTTATCCATACTTCTCTATCCAGATATTATTCAACTTGCTGGAACATTAGTTCTTCAAATTGCTTTTAATTACAGGGCCTAGGAATAAATATGCACCACCATTAGCACACTCTCAGGTTGACTACAAGGGGGTGCTCACTTTCATTCCAGTCAAGGCACTATTCCAAGGTGATTTATACTCTCATTATAGGCTGTTGCCTTTCCTATGTAAATTTGTAATCAAATATTCTAAACAGGTGATGACAAATAATTTGGGTAACTACTGCTAGCAGCCTAAATCACAGTCATAGGACTTCAGGAGTCTAATTGGTGAATTTTACATACCCAGACATGCACGTGCACATGCACACGTGCACACGCGCGTGTACGCACACATGCACGCACATGTATGCCACATAGGTACATTTCCCAAGTTACTAAATCTTCTAGCAATGTCTGAATACGTGAAACCAAACTATATCAAATTGGTGACAAAAATCTTTTACTATGCTTAATTTAGCAAACTTTTTTTCTCATTATATGAGCTATTAGAACAAAGGAACTTTAATTAACTTACTGGATCTTTGGTCATATGTTGCAGTGATAATCTATCATTTTAATAGGCTGTCCTGTAAGTGGCTTTTTTATAAATGTTTCACAGAGTGAACCAACAAATTAATATCTAATAATTTCCTGTTCATGGTTCAAATATTATGCATCATTCTATGTTGTTTAATTACACTTTTATTACAGTTGTAGAATGGGCAAGTTTTGTCCTTTTAAGCAGAGACACAAAGTCACTGTCGCCATTATATCACGGATGTTAAGGAACTTTCACCATCTTAGAATCAGGCTTCTAATTCTAATTGTTATTCTGTTCAATTAAAAAAAAAACCTCTATAAAGTCTGGGAAAGGAATCTAAACCTTGATTAATATTGTCTACCAAATGTATGTCTGACTTTCTAAAAACCTGGAGCTGGGGACCCAAATTTTGGAATGAGCAGAGCACCCACCCTTTTTTTCACCGTAAGATGGCACAAGTTGGAAACACAAACCTCAAAGCATCCCAAACCAGCAGTTATTTGAAAAGAAATTAGGCCTATACCTATTTACACTTGAAATATTTTTAGATTCCTTTCCCAGCTTTCTCCTTGTCTGCAAGCACTCTGGGAGAAAAAAAAAAATCCTTTTTTCTTAGCTTTTGCTTTTATTTCGTCTTTCTATTATTGACTTAGTGCGCACAGAAAGCACTGACAGAACTTGATTTCTATCTGAGAAAGAAGAGGATGGGCTGCATGACCTAGCAGGTCTTTTCCATGTGTTAGAATGACTTTGTGAAGATGGAGACATTTGACAGATGTATTGTAGGAATGACCAAAAAGCCCCTATTAGATATTTGCAATAGGATTCAGCATTTGATCCTCAAGAATGACTCCCCTTCTGTAGAATATAGTCTCTTAGGGTATACAAAGGGGTGCCTAGGGAGGAAGCTATGAAAAAGATACATTGAAAAGGGGCAATTCAAGCCCTATCCACCTGCTTACACACACAAAGCCCATTGCATGAGGAATTTAGCCTTTTGGAGTGATGTGATGACCTACATAGACCTCAGTAGGGAACAGAGTAAAGGCAACTCTATCCATGAAAGAGAAGGTTAAAATGCTCTCCCACTCTTCAGAGGCTGTGGGACGACTGAGAGAAGTAAACACTGTAAAGCATCTGTGAAAAAGGCTAATACAATCCAAGGATATATTAGACATAACAAAAGAGGAGGTTTTATAATGCAATGGCACTGGTAAGACCCCAGTTAGAATACTATGAGCATTTCTGGTCACCAATGTAAAAAAAAATGAACTTAAATTGGAAGGAGTTCAAAGAAGGCTCACTAAGATGGTTAAGGGGATGGAGATGAAAGAAGCTTGACTTGTTTAGTTTAGCAAAACAGAGACTAAAGGGATATAATCACACTTTACAAGTATGTTTGTGGGATAGCTATGAGAGAAGAAGAGCTTTTTAGGTTGAAAAACATCACCAGCACTAGATCAAATGGCTGTAAACTGGCTACAGATACATTTAAAGTGGAAATTAAAAGAATACCTCTAAGAATCAGAGGGGTATAGGTTTGGAAATTTCTTCCAAGCAAAGTGGAGTTTTGATAGGATGGGAAGTTTTGTCCCACTATCTCATTGGGTGCTTCTACATGTCACCCTATGTCATCGTAGCGATGCGCTACATTGCTGTATGATGCCCTACAGTGATGTAGCGATCACGCGAGTCTACATATGACCAGCAGCTACTTAGCTGTAGTGGCGTGCTCCCCTATTCTAGCGCACTGCTATGGCAAAGCAGCAGCTAAAACTAACCATGCCCTGCCCGCACAGCACAGTACAGGCAATTACTGTGCTGTGCTTTAGTACTACCTCTTGGAAGTACTAAAGCACGATGCAGTAATAACGTCACCATACGGTGACGTGTAGACGTGCCCATTAAGTAACAGTTCAAAACCTAGACTGGAATTGAATCACACATTTGTTCCTAAAATTTTCAGAGAAATTTCTTATGTTTTCCACTGATACAATTCCTTCTTTTTCCACAGATGAGTTTAGGACAAAAAAAGATGATACAACCTGATTTTTCCCAGCCCATTGGGTACTGAATTCTACTCTCCAACAGGTTCTCTCAAAGTTTTGTGGAGATCTGGGGTTTTACACTCAAAAAGTGTCCCTATATCAAATACTACAATTGTATTGCCTTCTCTCCAATGCATGAGTAAGGACCACTGATATTCTGGACAACAGTTGAACCTTTCCTGTGTATCCAGGGAAACAACATGAACTAGACCAGAAGTCATCTGTGTGCACAGCCAAAGAGCTGTCATCACTATTTAGGCCTCTGGTTTGCCAACCACTTTAGTATTCTGAAGTTGGTGATCAGACCTGAAAGACAAATTAAGAAAAAACTGAAAGGGAAGGGTCTAGACAATTCCCTAATGAGGAACCTTTTAAATCCTTTCTAGAGTATACTATGTGTAGCCCAGGAGAAGGCAAACTGTTTCAGAAAACAAAGAACGGGTCAGAAAAGTGCCTGAAAACAATCAGGCAGAATATGGGCCAGAACTTTTCCCATTTCGGTTCAATTTACCTTTTCTGTCATTTAGCTCTGCACTTTCTGCTGTCAGTTAAAGGCAGGAGGAGAAATGAAGCACTGGCAAAGAGGCTGCTTCTGTGCTGTATCCTGAGCTCAGAAGAACCAGAAACCTCTGGGGAAAGTCTCTTCTTGTGAGCTTTCCAGCCCCATTTTCAGTCTAAAGCAGCTGGGATAATTTCAGATAAGCACCCAAGATTTTCTATGCTTACTTGAGCTGACCTGCTGAATCTTTCAGGGTTTAACTGTTAGTAGTAACCATGAGCAAAAGTTGATACTTAGAGAAAACTTAGATGGGAAGAAATATAAGAGAAATAAATGAAAGGTTGCTATATTATCAGGAACTTCTTCCTGTACTCCTCTTTATTGGCAGGCAGGGTGATTTGAGAGAAGGTTTCTAAGGACATACTTGTCTATTGTCCTAGAACATCTTCCCAGGTGGCTATTACTAGGTGAATATTTTTCTCATTATGTCCATGGAAATGGAAATCTCCAGTTGCTGAACAAAATCAGCTCACGGATGAAGCATATCTGGCTGAAGCTGAACTTGAGCAAGACAGAGGTGATGCTATGGGGCATAAGAAGTTTGCTTTGGTTTAAGATACACACCCGCAGTCCATAGCTTACAATTGCTCTTCGATTCCTTAGTGACACTAAGCACTCACAGAGCAGCATCTACAAATAATGCTTTAGATTACCTTCAGTTGGTTTGGTGACTGTGGCCCACCCTTGGGAACTATGATCTGGCTTTGATTATTCACTTTTGTCACCTGACAGGTGAACTAATGTAATGCTACGTACATTGGCATGAAGCTCAGCATTTAGGAAACTTCATTTAGCACGGAGCACTGCAGTGTTTCCGCTCACCAATGCAGACACACTTGTACTCCACTCTCTACATTCGTGTCTTGTGGACTTCTGAATAAAGTTCAAAGTTTGACTCATTTGTCATCAAGGTGATCCATGACCTGGGCCCCAGGATATCTAAATAAATGGCTGGGATAAGGATCATGCTGAACACTTTGTTTCTCTGGTAACATGGCACTCTGTTTAACTTCAGTTCTGTGGCTAAGTATAGACAATCAAAAGCCTGAGGTTGAATTGATAAAATCTTCTCAGGTTAGTCTAAGTTGTGCAGATTGAATTTATAAGATAGTGAGCAGTCACTCACTTCTGATTCAGGAAATGCAGTCAGATGCCTGCAGTGGCCCAGGCTAGAAGCTGGGGGTGTTAGACCACACCTCCCTGCTTGGCTGGAGCAGACAAGCCAAGCCTGGAGCTTGGGCCAAGGCTAGTCCACCCACCCTGCAAGGTGGACTTGTTGGGGAGGCACAAAGCATCCTGGGATGTTGGGGGGCTGTGAGTTAACTTGAATCCGGAGGGGCTCTGAGACAGAAATTCAATAAACTAATTTGACTTAAATCAGTTAAGTCTGATACTACATCCTTCCAGGGTTACCTTAAACCAGTTTGGGCCATTTTGAAAGCAGTTTATGTGCACTGAACTTCTGTTGTTTTACATAGCTGGACCAGTTTTTGACCATTTATACCAGTTTTTGTGTCATTTCTGTACCTAGCCTGAGAGAGAACCTTTCTCAGATGGAGAACGAACTCCCTCGGGCACTGAGAACTATTACAAACCTCACCATATCTACTCCAAATGCAAGGCACATTTCTTTGACCTTGCATTCTCCAACATAAATCCACACTTGTGTGTGCATGCGTGTGTGTATATACATAGATGAACAAAAGAGAAGACGTTATACTGCACATTCTTCTCCTCATGTGGAGAATTACTTGATGCAGTAGTGGAAGGTGCTCAGATATTATAATGATAACAGTGTAAGAAGACCCTACAGAATGCATTGCAGAGAATCAACACTAGCCAGCTCCTTAGCAGCCCACCCGCCTTCTCTGAATTGATCTCGGTACACAAAAAAATGCAACTATATTAAGCATGCCAAGCCATAATGCCCATGTACTCAACGTACCTGAGAAGCACAGAAATGCACAAAGACAAAAAAATGAGACTGCCTTTTCCAATAACACAGTATAATTTATAAAGAGATGTGCTGTCCAGATTCAAGTCTCCTCACCGCTCTCCTCACTGCCTCCATGTGCAATCACTAGTCTTTTAAAATTCCTGCCTTAATGAAATAGGTAAGCTGCAGAAAAGATTAAACTAGAAAATACAGCAGGAATACAGAATGAGGACAGGTGATTGATCTTTGAGTGGGTATCCAACAGTGCAATGAAATTCTCAGGCAGGTTCTTCTTTATTTCAAAAATGGGTTTGATTCAGAGGGATTTTATAGCAGCTAAATCATGCAGTTGGCGAGGATTGTGCAAGCTTTTCAAAATGTTATACTTTGAAAGGTGTCACATTTGGCAGAGGCAGTAAAGCTCCATGAATTTATTGTTGTTTTCCATTGAACGTTAAAATCCAGGGCAGCGAAAGATGAAACAGCACAAGTTACAGTATACTTGCGCGGAATCACCTGCTATCCTGGCTAGCACAAAACTGGCACGTTACTCCCACCCAACTGCAAATGGAAGCCACCTGGAATTCACGGCTGTGTGATGACATGGGGGATTTTTCCTAGTTACAAATAAAGGCCTTGATCCTGAACCCACATAATGCACAAGTATATTGAGTTCTCTGAAGTGAATGCAAATCATTCTTCTCCCAATTCAAATTCTCCAGTGTATTAAGAAACTATAAGCTGTTAGATAAGACTACTTTGAGATCCAGTTCTGAAAGATTTTTTGTTTGTTTTTTACAGTATTAATAGATGTTTTAGAAAATACCCGGTCTTTTGTATCCCCATGGCACACTGACAATAAAAAGTTTCGGTAGATATACTCAGTAACATATATGACAACCACAGAAGTGGTTTGCATGACAACAACTACCACAAGTACTAGGAGTGCTCTGACCCCTTGTTTAACCTTGCAAGGTGTGCTATGGAATGATATACAATATGAATAAAGCTTGGGTTTTCATTTTTTCTGCACATTGATGGGGATAGAAAGCCCTTATGTACATTACAAAGAGGTGAGATGTATTCAATATGCATTTACATGGTGGAAGAAGAAATTTTAGATTGTTGCGCACAGTAGGGGAATGTCATACTTTTCTATATACTTTAGTTCAGCATTTTTCTAATTTTATGGACCCCAATTTACATTTGTCAGTGTTTGAAGTTGGATGATATTAGTCTACTCAGGAAATGACTTAAAGGGGATGGAGGTCACACACCTTTTGGGCAGTACCATACTTCAATGATGCATAAATAAGCTGCTGCACCAGCTGTCAGCAAAAATAGATGTCCCTAAAGACATTTGATGTAAAGAACGCTGTTTGCTAGAAACAAAAGGTTAAATATGTAAAAACTGCAAGGATGATGTGAAGATGTGAATGGAATCTGGCTAAATCCTTAACACAAGTCGACCTTGGGGCATTCGCTGTGAACCTACAGATATGGAGGCACTAGTAGTTTCCCTATATTGATTTGTGGAGTCTGCATGGGGATTATCATTTATTTATAAGCTAAAATTCTCATAGAGTTCAAGACATCTGATTGTTAAGATATTCACTGTTCTTTATGGTCCCGATACAAAATGCACTCAAGTCAACAGAAGCCTTTTTATTGATTTTAATGGGCTTTGGATGATGCCATAAATGTTGGCAGCCTTATCCAGTTACCAGTAACTAATCTCTGAAGTGGTAGGACACTGTGTCATCAGCCCTCCTATCTTCAATATTAGGATCTGTTTCATGGTTGAACTGACTCTGTGTTTGCTGGAATATATTTAGGAAAAAAATAGTGTTTAATAGATGTAACTTTTCCTCATTGAAATTGGAAGAGAAGTAAAACAACTCCAAGTCACATAACTATGTTCCTTTATGTACCAACTCAATGCATAACTCTGGAAGGAATTCATGAGCTCTCTCAACCCAAGTGACTTGGCTATGCACAAAGGCTTGAATGAGACCTCTCTGCATGCAGCCAATATCTTATCATCACTTGGACACGTGCTTGACAGAATTTATTTATGGAAAGCATCCATGTGTAATTCTAGTACCCATATTTGTAGTAAAGAGTTTTTAATGTGAATAAGTGATATTACAAGAACAAATGGAGGGCACTCTTGGATCAGTTCTTCTCCTATACTTAGAGAGTCAATTAAAAACTTAATACTATTTAAAACTATACATATTCCTTCAGCAGCTAATTAAGGATTAGAGGATATATATTAAACAATATATTAGGATTTTCTAAATGCTGAGTGGAAGAGGCAAACATCACAAAGTTTGGATGCTTAACTGAATGTACCCAAATGCCAACCTATAACTTTAAAAGAAAAAAATCTTTCATAAATTTCTAGCCCAATGTTTTTAGACTCAGTTCCCATTGTACTTGAAGTTTCCATATTATTCTATAGAGGAACACGCAGACCATAATGAAAGGTGACAAGTTTTTGTACACCGGTATCTGTGTGTGTGTCCTGTACCTTTGCAAATAGCTGTAATGGGCAACAACCGAGTGGTAAATATTTAAGCTTTGGGTTTGAGTGACAATACTTGAAGTCTTGAACGCAACAGCTGTGGCCGACCATAAGTGCACATAAACAAACAATGTTGGACATATAATGTCGGCAGGGTACATTTGCATACCTTTTCAGTGTACTGTAGCAATTCTAATAGAGAATACCAATGGTATATAACAGTTTTTCATTTACTGTATAGCAAAAGGGAATAAGCCAAATATTGGCTCCATAAAGAAGCTAATCAGAAAAGTCAGGAGAACCGTCAATGCGTATGTTAAAATAATGAAATTCATTAAACAAAAACAAACAAACAAAAGCTAAACTGTTAAAACAAGACATTTGAATGGTAACAACTGTTAAAATGAACCTTGAAATCTCTGTGCAACATGAGATTTTTATTGGCAAACAATTAAATCTCTCTTTAAGTGCACTTCCCCTGTAGAAGCTAATTTATAATCTTATCAGGCATGTCTCTCAGAAGAATTTGCTACCAGCCTAAGTCTTTATCTGCGCAATGCAGAATACTAACAATTGTCTTGGATGTTTGTTTCCAGCGTCAAAGACTGAAATTCCAATTTGAGGTGCTGACTGCTTCCAGAATTCAACATTATTTTTTAAAGTGCTGTCACTTTTGTTCACGTGGTACGTCAAAAAGGAAAATATAAGGATAATAAAACCGTGCATTGCTACTAAGAAAGAGCGAAAAGGTGGCAAGGCAAAGAATCAGTTTGCTACAGCTCATTTGCTGCTTTATCATTTTCCTGTTAACCCCCAGGGACCCTGTTTTATTTTAGCCCTACTCATTAGGGTATTAAGTTTTATGATAAGCATTAAGGTAAAGAAAGTTAGAGGCAAGGTAGAATTAACAGAGTGTATTTTATATATATTTTGCCCAGCTATACATTTCTGAGTCTTGTAGTATTTATGATTATATATAGCTTAATTTGTGTTGTCGGTTCTTACATGCACCTGCTTTTGCTCCTTCTACAGTGCTAGGCATGAATCAGTAATAAATTTCCTTCCCTAGCCATAACATTCAGCAAGATTTCTTCCTCCAACTGGGCTAATAATTTCTGATCAATAGGATCCACTAATCCCTACCTTTTGTTAGGATCAGAGCAGGGAAAGAGGACTAATTTCAGGAGAGGTAAAGTAGAAGTGGGCAAAGCAGAAGGAAAAGAGTTATAAAGAGTATAAACAAGAGACAACCAGAACCGGGGAGTTGTAAGGGGCCTGTTAGCTGATGGTAAGGAGTGAGGATGGATGATTTAATAGGAGGCTCGTCCACCTCATTTATTTTTCTTGACAAACTGCCCCAACAAACTCAAATAGAGTTGGCACCTACCCCCAGCACCTACCCATTTTGTACTGTTATCTCCTGTCCTGCCTCATAGCCTAAGTTCTGATGCTAAGTGAAAAATAAAGCCACAACTATCATACAGATCATTTTCCTAGATTTGTTATATTGCTGACGCCAACTAACCTTTCAGCACAAACAGTTAATATCTTTGTCCCTGTCTCTCTTTTTATGTGCCTCAGAACACCTGATGGCTAATTCTTGCTTGAGATAATTAGTCTTCAGTTATCACAGGTTACATTCTCACCCGTTCAGCTTACAAATGCCTTGAACTTTGACCTTTTCCAATTATTATGTTCAGATCCATCCCTGGTAGTATATAGCTGGAAGGCATTCCTTCCACAAGAGGATTACATCTTCACTTACAAAACTTAGTTGTTCCCACTTAAAAAATGACAGTGCATTTCATAGAATAAACTGAGCATTGAGTTTCTTTTTCTCATACAGATGACTACTGCCGTGGAAAGGGGGAGGAAGGGAACGAGGAAATAAAAGGATTTTTTTCCTTAAAAGATATGCAAGCAGGTCTAAAACATTCCACTTCCCTTTATGCCAAAGTCATGATCCAGTGCTGAAGTATGAAGAATACCTCTCTCTCTCCTAATAAGGTCTATCAGATGTGGAACCGGCGTGGGCTGTAGGGATTTTACTTTTAACCTACTGGTATAATCCTTTGCTGTAGGTATTGCAGGCTGTGTTAAGTATTTAGCAGTATAAATACTGCTAAGGTATGAAGGTTTTCTACGTATAGACGCTACAATATAATGTATCAGATTCAAAGGAGGTACTTCTAGAAGTGCTATTCTAAAGCAGCAAGATACACCGACTGCTCAGTATCCTAATACAAATGCCAGTTCATTCTCTGTGGCATTTGAAGTTGATTTATACTCCTTCAGGGTATATGATTAAGGTATATAAGCTCAAGTTCTGAAGTGAAAAATGAATTCTGCCTCCTTTACCTCACTATGACTGAAGTTAGCATAGAAATCCCAATACTGTCTTCCAAACATTTTTTCCAGTGGTTTCTTGAACATGCAAGATATGATGAGGTGCCTCTAGAATTGATAGTTATAGGAAAATAGGGTTGGAAGGAGGTTATCTACTCTAACCCCCAATCATAGAAAATTAGGTTTGGGTGGAGGGCATGGGTGTAGAGCAAGATCCAAAATAACGGCCCATTGGACAAGTGTAGGTAAGGCATGTAATTTTCTAGAACTAAGGACAAACAAGAGAAGCTAATGAAGCTAGCATCATGTCTAACTGCCTTTTTCTCCCCAGCCTGATCAGGTATCCATTTACAGATGGGAATTGTATAAATAGAGAAGATAAAAACTGGTGGTCCAGAAAGAGAAGGTAATACAGGGTTGATGCAATCAATTGATTCAATTATTGGAATTAGCTCTTGTAAGTTGAGTCTTTCTTTGGTATTGGGTTGGTGAGAATAGACTAACGACAGGAAACCTGGATAAATGAACACCAGGAAGAAGACAAGAAGGGCTGATTGTCACTTCCAAAATGATTTTAGCTTTTATTGTTGACCATGACACCCAGCCTTCACATCTCCTAAATTACTCCTCATTGTTTTATATTTGCTGCCTTGACCCATAGCCTGAACTTCAGGGAACACTTTGTCTATACAAAAATAAAAAGAGTTGTGCCCTTTGTGTCAACACCATTAATTAACACAAGCTAATTAAGAGTGTAAGGTTAACTATTTAAAGATGGCCCTACAACCCAGAGTTTTATGACAGAGCCTGAGTATATTTTTAAGAACAGTCAGACATTATGAAGGGTAAAGGCAGCAAGCTTCTGGAATTTTTTTGAAACTAAGAGATTTTATGATTACCGATAGGATTATGTGAGGAAAACTAGGCTTGTTAAAGGATTGTTTCATTTGGAAAAGATTCCTGCTGTGGTATGCCAGCTGCAGATTTACAACGCTCATCTGGCAAAGAGGTTGAGTGGATGGAGGCAGAGACAAGATTACCTCTCTTCCCGTCTATGGTCAACTGGTCTGAAGAAAGTTGTAAAGCTCAGATCCTCAAAAGTTTTGGTGCTTCTAATGCCCCATGATTTCAGCAGGAGTTCACACCTAAATACCTTAGAGGGTCTGCATTTTGTATCTGGACCTTAAGATCCAGATATTGTCATGCACAGTGAACTGGGATGAATGCTTTGCTGCACGGATGTACCCCTTAGAGATCAAGACAGCAGGAAGTTCATGAAGATTTAAAGTAGTTAAAGGAGTTTATTTTCCAAGTGGGAAATTCAAGTGTCTGAAGAAAAGTAACGATAAATTTTGCTATTCAGCTTTCCACATAAAGTGCAAAATCATTTGAAGCACAAGGAAAGCTCAATATGAAGTATGGCTGTTAGCAAGTGAAAGGTATGGTCAGTGGTTTTGAACGATTGATGGGGATATTGCCAAGATGAAGTATGAAGGTTGTAACAGAAGGAAAATACTCAGATCTGTTATAATGCCATTTTATACCTTCTTTCTGTGATGGTCAAATAAAGTTCAATTGTACAGAACTATTGTTACTTTGCATTAACGATATCTATGGTGGTTCTGAACGTACCTGCCAGAACTCTTTATTTGAAGTGACAGAATAATTTTTCATGTGGAGATAATTTTGAAAGGCCTCCCAATAATAATGTCTTTCTCTAAAAAGGCGAGAAGGTGAAATAGATTCAGATTTTTTTAAACATTTGTGTTGAAGGTAAAATGATTATTTGAATGAGTGTGTTGGGTCAATGTTTTGTTGATGTTGATATTTAAAATACTTTCAAAATCTGTGGCCACTCTGAATACCAGCAAACACATCAGCTTCACTCAATAAAATTAATCTCAATATAATTATTATACTTAAATTAGATTTTTCCACTATTTTAGCTCACTTTCCACCCCTGGAAATACTGGGAAACTAGAAAGTTGTGTCTATATACATTTATTGAAACAGTAGCACTATGCAGGAACATGGATGGTCTTAGTCAATTAATCCTTTATTTCTGAAACACTGTTAAAATGTGACTTGACCATTTCTAATAGTTTAAAATAGTCACATTAAATTCAGCAGTACTGCTCCTGGACCAAGGATCCATATCAGCTATTTAAGATGAGTAAGTTTAGAGCAGTCCCTAAAGAAACAGAGAGCCAGAATAGTCCCAAGAAATTGTGTTAGATGCAGCCATGTGCAGTCACTGGTTCCACCCCTGCCTTAGTTAATTGGTCTTGCTGTTGTTGAGTGAAGTGCTAAAGAAAGATCGATAGTAACTGGGGGAATCATTCATTTCTTATTCTATCAATTAAAAACAAGAAGCAAATGTATTTTGTTAGGAAAAATAAATGAAAAACCAAAGAGAATGAGACAATTCTTAAAAAAGGATTTTAAAACTGAAAAATGTCATTCTCTTTCAATCGGTGTAATTTCCCCACCTCATTTATACCAAGATACGGATGTGCTGACTTTTCTAATCAAATAACTGAAACTCAGGATTTTTCCATCTTGAATTTTAGCATATTGCCTAGTTTTTTGTGCTCAGACTTTAATAGTGCTTCATGACCAAAGAATCTGACCAGCATGCTATTGCACATTAAGGAATTTGACTGATTAGCATTTGTCACATATAGTTCATTCTGTTACTTAGAGATTGCAGGTCATAGTCATGTGTCTGATACTTAGTGTAGAAGTCCAGTTTGTTCTACAAATTCACAACTGCCTCCATGAAAGCAGTCTCCTGTGCTGATGAGTTTCCTTTTCATCTTGGGCAATGGCCATACAAAAAGTAGAAAAGCTTGTTAAAAATGAGGAATTAGTAAAAAAAAAAAATAAAAAAAAAATCATTTTTCAGTGTGAATATGCATAATTTTCTTTTGTCTTGACTAGAGAAAGGAGGTACTTGTAATGCTGCTTGATGCTGAAAGGAACGCTGTTATGTGCCAGATACATTAAGGAAATTGTTCAAGAGCAGTTCATCCTTGTGGAAAAATGACCTCTGTAAAGCTGCCAAAGAGAGAGAGACCTACTGTAGAGATGATCTGCTGAGCAAGTGCTGGTCACACAAGTCAAAGCTGCTAGGAAGCTTTAAACAGAGACTCTTATTCTTTCAATATTACAACATATCTGTGATGAGAGTGAACTCACCATCTGAAGCAGTTCTCTTTCTTTTTCTGCTTGGTAATTAAAGGAAGACAATACTGGATTCCAGCATCCTTGTGTTTTCCTATATCGCTTGAGACCCCTTAGTGTGAGATGCTCAAAGTTACTTTGTCCAACTCTAAATGCTCGCTTGATCCTAGCTACATGGGAGGATGGTAATAGAGGACCCCTGTTGAGGTTGGTCAATGACTTGGCCTGAAACTATACATTTTCCCCACAAGTACCTTCAAGGAAACAAGTCCATTTAAGGAGAGTTTCTGCTTCTTTAGGAAAAGTCAACATTTCCCATGGTTGAGGAGGAGGGAGAGGTATCTTTTACTTTCTGATCAACTTTATTACTGGCATACTGAGACTGAGAAATCATTATCCTAATGAAAATGTGTAACTATTTTCTCTGGTATTGCAAAACTGATAAGAGGCCGAGAGAACGCACACATCATTCTGAATGACAGATTTTATTTAAAAAGAAAATGGCTCAAGATGCAGTAATTCTTTCTGGGAACCTCACAATCCACTTCTGCTTGGTGTAGTAATCAGATGTGAAACCCTGCCTTACCCAATATTGATTTTAAGATGGCATGACATTATTATGATAAAGTAATTTTTGGACACACACTGTTAATATGCACCTGGAGCCGTTGCACACTTTCCCATTAAGGTTGCTGAATACATCCAATAAAACCATTAATTATGCATGGAGTTTTACGCACTGCTGAGGTTGGAATTAAGTATCTACTTTTTAAAATGAACGCCATGCCAGAGAGGGAACATACCTATTACTTCTTTTTCTCTTAAACTGTTTCACTTTTTCCTTTTTGTCACTAAAAAGCTTTGTGAGGAAACTTCATTTTGTTTTGTCTTTTTTCAGTCTTTTATTCATTCCCCACCTTATTCTTTTGTTTCTTTTTACTTTCTCTTCCTTTTTTTCCTCCACTGGAAAATGAACATGTAGAACAGAAGAGGGAACAATAAAAAGAAAATATATATATATATCTCAAAAGCATGAAAAAGTTGATAGGGAGAAGGCTATTTTTTTCTTTTGTCTTTTTTGCCATAGGCCTGTGATTTTCTTTTCCCCCCTATAATTCCACATGAAAGTAAACAGCAACAGTTCCAATAATTATACATGCAATCATAGCAACTATGAATGGCCAATTTCGAATTCTAACTTGTCACTGGGATTATTGATATGTTGTTATAAATAATGACTGTCACTTGTATTCCCGTATGACTACTACTGATACTGGAAATCAGTTTCCATATGTAGGGTTTAGGAAATGTGCCAGGACAAGCTGGTCTCTACGTTCCCTTCTACTGTTGGCCAAGGTGGTGCAATGATGTTTTGCTGTTCGTTCTGTTTCCTTTTATAGCAGAGTGCCAAGCTTGCCTATCATGGGCCATACCCTCTCAAGACATTAAGTCCAGCCAGGCAGACTGTATGTGCTGCTTAATGCAGTCCTTGCAGCGGAGTTTGGGACAGCCAACCTTCCTACTGCCTTTTTCAGATTCACTCTCTTAGGCAGTTGATTGTTGTCCGTACAGATGATGTGGCTGATCCAAGTCATTTGCCTCCATCCTAGCATGCTTGGTATAGCTGCCAGTCATAATATTTGTTTTTGATGATTTTGTCCGACCATTTAATTCCCGTTATGCTGCATAGGTGGTGGTGTTGCAGGCAGTTAAATGCTTTGATATGGCGACGATAAAGGGAGCAGGTCTCTAACGTGTATAGGAGACAAGGGAGCACAACAGCTCTGTAAACTTGGCATTTTGTAGAGTTTGACCAACTCTACAAACTTGGCCAATTAGAATTCTAGTTTGTCCCTGGAATTATTGATATGTGTTTATTTGTTTGCATTACAGTAGAGTCCAAAGCGCCTACTTAGGCACAAGGCCCCATTTTGTTTGTGGGGGCAAAGCTAAGAAAAAAAGCGGAGACAAGAAAACACAGTGATGTGGTTACATAAACAAGCATGTGTACAGCTTGTTGGTTCCATATTAGTTAAGCATGTTATATTTGGGCTTCTGGGGCACTTTCTTAGCTACCATTAATGATAGCAAAAATAAGTAATGATGATGGGCTTGAAGGGGGAGAAAGATGACCTCAAAACCCTGTTGAATGTGGCAGCCGTTGAACAGAGTGATCCCTTTATCTGGATTTCAGTTGAACTCATCCGATGCAATCCTGAACCAAGGGAATTTAGCTAAGGTCTTCAAAAGGGGCCAGGATTTTATCCATAAGGTCCATCTAAAGTTTCAGATTATTCCATTCTATGGAGACTGACAAGGCAGATTTTGATTCCAAAACGTTGCTCACATTAATATTTCATTGATGATAGCTGAGAACCCGATTTGCCTAACTTGTTCTGAGTTTGATCAGAAAGGAAACCCTATACTTCTGCCATGTATTCAAACAAATCCAGGTTACAATGGTAGAGCCAGCAAGCAAATACTAGACATTTTAGTGTTCTCTTTATGAAGAAAAAATTGACTTTCTAATCTCCCGCACATCTGGGATTTACATTAGTTCAGTAACTTAAGGTTAAAGCTACTTATTGCTTTCTCTCCTCTAGGATTTTAAGTGAGTGAGTTAGCTCAGTGGAAAAACAAACTTTTTTTTTCCTACTGAATATATAACCCAAGTGACAGTTAACCTCAAAAGAAAACACTAGCTGAATTCATATAGGAAACATCACAGTGCATTTTGATATGGCACTCAGTTTAATTAGCACTTGGACAATTCCTTTTGTTCTTTGTAAACAACAGTAAGAATTGACAAGGAAGAGAAGAGAGTGTATTTGTTGCTTTCATATGTCACTCAAACTAGCCTATCACCACTCCTAAACTAATACTTTTTTACACTAACTTCTACTAAATAGCGTTAGATTTTTAAGTCTAAAACTGGCAGGTTTTCCCAGGGTTGCATCTGATATCAAAATCAAGGTTTATTAACATTACAAAGAGCACTGCTGTCCTAGAGTGCCCCTTTTATCATTCTAAGCAGCTGCCTCGAGGCAATGCATTTAACCTTGGGAAATGTGATAGGAATTCTGGGAAGTCAGAAATCTTTGACAGCTAAAGCTTTTTACCACATCTACAGTATGGCTTTAGCTCCCACACTGAAAGAAGATGAGACCCTTATTTTCACTTGATGCTTATCAATTCTATTCATTGCACTTAAAATCGAGAGATATGGTGGCTTCTACTTAAAAAGAGCGATATTCCATTTATGCGTAAAGTGGCCCAGTGATGAAAATATTTCTTCTCCCCACTGAGAATGCTATTAGGAAGAAAGCTCTCTGAAAAAAAAGAGTGTGTTAAATGTTTAAAAATAGTTCTGCAGATTATCTTATTCCTTCCTGCTGTTTTATAACAAAACGATAAATTTCACATTCCATTTTTCTACAACAACACCTATTGCTATAGCTATAGTGAAGGGCCTGAGATTGTTTCAGTTATAAGACCTTATTTGTCAGGGGTTTAGAATTGGCTGGAAAATCTACATCATTCTGATGCTTCACATAACAGTTCTCACTATATCTTTTCCTTTCCAAAGGTCCCAAAGCACTTCACACACTCTACACCGACAATCCTCCGAAATACAACCATCTCGGGGTGGGAAGTAGCCCTACTGGACTACATTACCCTGCACGATAGCACCGATGTAGAGGACAATTGGCCTAGGATGCTGGACCACATTTAAAAATGTGCTATGGGAACTTTAATGCTCACACTGGTCATACAAAGTCTCTTTTTCTAAGATTTCGGATTTTAAAAAAATCAGTACAATAAACTACCAGCTATGAGGTTCATGGCCAAATTCAGATGCGAGTCTAAGATTCACTGTACCTCAGCTATGTTGTTTTAATTTTTAGGAAATTAAGCTTCTGGACTCTTAGAATTAGTTAACTTCAGATTCAGTTAGACATACTTAAACTCTACCCACCTATCAATGCATATCATCATCTTCTCCCTTTACAAGTGAATTTGACCTAATGGGGTAATTCAAAGTGAAATAAAAGTCAGTTCTTCCCCTCAGATTAAATTTAAAGATAGGTTAATTAATTTAGTTAATTTAGGGATAGGAATTCCAACACTGCAGGAATTGCTATAGAGTAGCCATGTTCATATATACATATACAACATACGTATCATACTATATACATACACACACATATGTGGGTGTACACACTTTGCCATACACAAATATACATACATATGGATCTACACATACATGAAAATCTCATCAGAGGTATAAACACAATGCAATAGTCATTTGAAGAGAGAACAAAAACAAATAACTTAACTTAGCCAATTGCATACGTACAGTATGGCGTGTGTCTGTGCATGCATGTACACATGCATACAAACTACATTAAAGGTGCTAGTAAAGGCACCAAGTCAAATAACAGAATGAAGTGCTCATGCAACCTTAATTTGGGTCCCTTGTACATTATGACACAATCACTAATGATATGACTATACAGTATTTCTTCCACTGGACCCCTTCCTCAGGCATTGCACCAGTTGGAGGATCTTCAGGGAATCCTTCAGAATCCAAGATGCTATGATATAGCTATGTAAGGTATTATTGCTGCATAGGGCAGTGATAGTTTAGACTAGAGTTGGGAACTGTCTCTCTTTGCTTATTGTACAGATGGGCATATTACCCTGCTGCTTACCCTATGTGCTGTGATGCCCGAAGAGCTCTATTTTGAGTCCTACGCTTTCATGTGAATATCTGCTGCCATTGCAATCTATTTTGATGCATTTTAATCTGGACAGCCATTGCTATGAGGCAGATAAGCAAGTTTAGTTCCCCATGCCAGCTGGCTTTAAGGAGAGTGTTCTCTAAGAAGGTAAATGACTGTGGGAGCTTCAATTAGAGATGCCCTCTAACTTTCATAGATTTAATTTTGATAAGTCTGATGTCCTTCTGCTTAGCTCTCACCACCTGTTCAGTAATGCTTCTCACATTGCCATCTCAATTGGTGGCACTTATCTGCTCGGTCAAACACCTAGATGTACTGTTCAATGAGGAACCAAGCTTTGAGGCTGACATTTGACACATTATCAAGCTATCTTATTACCACTTTAGCTATGTGACCAGATTAAAATGTGTGTTTTCACATGCAGATGCCAAGATTTCTGTTCACGTTGTCATTATGTCCAGACTTGACTAGAGCAATTCCCTTTTCTCTGTTTCAAGGAACAAAGCTCGTTATGTCACAGCTTTCCCATTTATTTTCACAGAAACCTAGGACAAAATTCTATCTGACACCCCATAACTTGTATGAGAATTAGTTATGTGAGATCAAAATATTATGAAATAACTGACTACACTGCACTGACAGCAGTTGTAAATTTAGTTTATATATCGTCGTTTTTCCAACTCCATGCCATATGAACACAATGGGCCAGATAAAACCTGATTGTAATTCCATTGCTTTTAGTTGCATTACATTAAGAGTGAAATGTATCCAATGTATCATAAATACTTAATGTATTCTTAAGTCTACTACACTTGAATGTGTCATTCAATATTGAGCAGCCTATACTCATCTGATATTATAATAGTACATTCATGTATTTAAAAATGATTTATTTTAATTTTTTTTCCATCTGTGTTGTGCAACACACATTAGCTCCAGAGTTCTTTTCATTTTGAAGAGAGTTTCATTATTTAGTTTTGGACAGGCTTGTTAATTTTCATGCCCAATTTTTTCTCCCACCTGACTCCAAGGCTAAGGTTTTGCTCTTATACTTCCCTTGGTGTAATTTCAATTTGGAAGATTTCCCTAATATACAGCCTAACTATTACTGTTGCTAAATTTCATTTCATTAGTTCTAGTTGTATCCCATCGACCAGACTAATCAATTCCTCATTGATCTTCATATCGCTCTAATACTCGGAGTTAATTATTGTATACCCTTTAGTTATTTCTTGACTGAGTAATGTATATTTAGATGTCATAGGACATAAGGACTCAATGAAAGAGGGCTAATCTACCACAGTCTAAATTTTATCTACCACTGGATAGGAAGGGAACCATGGAAAGTCAGGAATGAAGCAGAAGTCCCAAGAGAACTTAGAGAACAACACAGTTTTCTTTGTTAAAAAAAAAAGAGAAAAGAAAGAAAAAGATTTATTTGGCCCTAAAAACAGATACCTACCCTGGTTATATGCAATCTGTGCCAAGCTATGTGAGCTATGACAGGAGTAGAAAATCATTCCCTGAATAGTGGCTGGTCATCAACAGTTAGTAGCAGATCCAGATTAGGGAGGGGGAAAAGGAAATGACTTTGAAGGCAGGAGCTTGCATCTCTATGATGGGAAGTTGATTTACCCATTAAAGTACTTAAGAACATCTTTAAGCAAGTCACACTAACCATTATGAAAATTGGCTACAAAGTCTTAAGTCCACCTTCAGCAAAGCTCCTAAGCACATGCTTAAGTATATGCTTCGGTATTTTGGTGAACTGAGGCCCTTCTGAGAACGGAATTGCACACATCAGTGCTTCCATTTTTCCCCTTAATACTTGTTTCTATATTTTACTAGAAAATTGTTAGACTTTGGACTTTTGGGATTTTATTTTATAATACATAGCACAGTACAGCATAATTCTCATGATGGGAGCCAGCTAAGAGTAGATTGTGATGTCGGACAAGCATGACGCAACTGGACTCAGTTGCAATGATCTAACTTGGACTACTAAAACGTATGTGGAGATTGTAATTCTTACATAATTTCTCTGCTTAGTCACTCAGTCTATGTGTGTGTTGAAGCAGATGGGATAACTTCCTGTCCAATGCAGGGCTATTGTGAACTATGTGTATTGTGTCTTATCAGTTAGAATCAGAAAATTGGGGTTGGAAGGGACCTCAGGAGGTCATCTAGTCCAATCACCTGCTCAAAGCAGGACCATCAGCTGATCATCAGCAGATCATCTCAGCCAGGGCTTTGTTGAGCCGGGCCTTAAAAAGCTCTAAGGATGGAGATTTTACTACTTCTCTAGGTAACCAGTTCCAGCTCTTCACCACTCTCCTAGTGAGAAAGTTGTTCCTAATAACCAGCCCAAGCTTCCCTTGCTGCAACTTCTTGCTGTTGCTCCTTGTTCTGTCATCTGCCACCATAGACAACAGTTTATCTTCATCCTCTTTGGAACTGCTCGTTAAGTAGTCAAAAGCTGCTATCAAATCCTCCCCCAGTCTTCTCTTTCACATACTAAATAAGCCCAGTTCTTCTAGCCTTTCCTCAGAAGTCATATGCCCAAGCACCCTAACCATTTTCACTTCCCTCTGATGGACTCTCTCCAATTTGGCTACATCCTTTCTATAGTGGGGGGCCCAAAACTGTACACAGTACTCCAGATGTGGCCCCACCAGTGCTGAATAGAACAGAATAATCACTTCCCTTGATCTGCTGGCAATGCTTCTATGAATGCAGCCTAGTATTCTGTAAGCCTTACTTGGCAACAAGGGCACACTGTTGGCTCATATTCAGCTTCTTGTCCACTGTAATCCCTGGGTCCTTTTTTGCAGAGCTGCTGCTTAGCCAGTTGGTCCAAGTCTGTAGTGGTGAATGGGATTGTTCCATCCCAACTGCAGGACTTTGCATTTGTCCTTGTTGAACCTCATGAGATTTCTTTTGGCCCATTCCTAAAATATGTCTAGGTCACTCTGAATCCTAGCTCTACTCTCCAGCATACCTATTACTTCCCCGAACTTGGTGTCATCCGTAAACTTGCTTAGAGTGCAATCCACCCCATCTTCCAGTATATTAATGAACAATCTTCCAGATCATTACTATTGAACAAAACCAGCCCCAGGACCAACCCCTCAGGCACTTCACTTGATACCAGCTGCCAAATACACCTCAAGCCATCGATCACTACCTGTTAAGCCTGACGATCCAGCCATCTTTCTATCCACCTTCTAGTCCATTCATCCAACCTGTACTTCCTGAACTTGCTTGCAAGAATGCTGTGAGAGACAATCAAAAGCCTTGCTAAAGTCAAGGTATATTACACCCACTGCTCTCCCCGCAGCCACAGAGCCAGTTATCTCATCACAGAAGGCAGTCAGGTTTGTCAGGCATGGCTTGTCCTTGGTGAATCCATGCTGACGGTTCCTAACCCCGTTCTCCTCCTCCTCCAAGTACTTAAAAATGGATTCCTTAAGGACCTGTTTCATGATTTTTCCAGGGATTGAGGTGAGGCTGACTGGTCTGTACTTCCTTGGATCCTCCTCCTTCCTTTTCTTAAAGATAGGCACTGTCCCTTTTCCAACTGTCTGAGACCTCCCACACTTGCCATGAGTTTTCAAACTGTTTTGGTCAGCAGCTCTGCAATCACATCAGCCAACTCCCTCAGCTCCCTTGGATGCATCCCAGCCAGCTCCATGGACTTGTACACATCCAGCTTTTCTAAACAGCCCCTAACCTGTTCTTGCACCACGGAGGGATTCGCACCTTCTCCCCAAACTGTGTTGCCCAGTGCAGTAGTCTGGGGGCTGACTTTGCCTGTGAAGACTGAGGTGAAAGAGGCAGATGAGTACTTCAGCCTTTTCCTCATGATCTGTCACTAGCTTGCTTCCCCCATTCAGTAAGAGACCCACACTTTCCCTAACCTTCCTCTTCAACTTGTAGAAACTCTTCTTGTTACCCTTCACATCCCTTGGTAGTTGCAACTCCAATTGTGCTTTGGCCTCCCTGATTTCATCCCTGCATGCCCGTACAATATTCTTATACTCCTCACTAGTCATCTGTCCAAGCTTCCTCTTCTTGTAAGCTTCCTTTTTGTGTTTAAGCTCACTGAGCCAAGCTGGTTGCCTGCCATATTTGTTATTCTTCCTGCACATCAGGATGGTTTGTTCCTGCATCCTCAGTAAAGTTTCTTTAAAATACAACCAGCTGTCCTGGACTCCTTTCCTCCTCACTCTGGCCTCCCAAAGGATCCTGCCCAACAGTTCTCTGAGGGAGTAAAAGTCTGCTTTTTGGAAGTCCAGCATCTATACTCTCCTTTCTTTCTTTTGCCAGGATCCTGAACTTGATCATCTTGTGGTCACTGCTGCCCAAGTTGCCATTCACTACTGCATTCCCTGCCAATTCTTCCCTCTTTGTGAGCAGCAGATCAAAAAGAGCATGGCCAGAGTTGGTCTCTTTAGCATTTGCACCAGGAAGTTGTTCCCAACATTTTTGAAAAACTTCCTGTTTTGCCTGTGTACTGCTGTATTGCCCTCCCAGTGGATGCCAGGGTGACTGAAGTTGATGATCTAAGTGCTGGCTCCAAGCGTGTAGAGAAGATTAAGGTCTCATCACAGTACAGGTTTAGAGGTGATAAAGCAATGATACACCATGTAATAATGACACCAGAGGCGACATGTAGGGGGGTGCATGCGGGTACACGTGCACCCCTTAAGCATGGCAGTGCAACCCCTACACCGGCAGCAAATTCCCACTGGCCACCCCTGGTGTCTGCTAGTGGTTGCCGATCCCTGGTTGGTGCTCGCCCCCGTCCTCCCCCAACAGTGCCAGCAGCATCTGTAGGAGCTCTGCGCTTATCGCCACCATGCTCTGGCCACCACCAGTGCAGCCATGCCCCCCAGCCACTGGGGGCACACGTCATTCATGAATGACACTAAGATTTGGTGATGTTTAAAAAATGTTTTTAAGGGTTTATAAGAGAAACCAGACTCAAAGATTTTGAGGCTTTTTGCTGACACATCCAGTGCTGCCATAAGAGATGAATTTGTTCTGACCTATGATGGCATATACAGTTTCAGTGCTATGCTATGTCAGTCCCTTCACACCGCTCAACCTTTCTCAACCATAATGGGTCAGTGCTTCCCCTCCTGTATAACTTGCAACTTTAGCTCCATTGTAGGTGGACCAAATATGTCCAAGCATGGAATTTTTTTTCTCCTAGTAGAGGGAGCTATGGCATGGTCATTTTGACTTCTTTTGTGCTGAGAGGATTATAACTTCAGAAATATTTGTACAACGGTTTCAGATCTCTTACTACTTTTCAGGAGATGGCAAAGTTTCAAAGACGTTAAGTTAAGTGAACTTGCCAGGAATTCAGATTGCAAGGCTTCAGAACCCTCCAGGGCACCGGATAAATGGGAGGTTTGTCAGGGGAAATCATGAGACAAATGGCCCAAAGGCAGGGCTCCTGATTTAAGCATATTGTTTCAGAATCCTGACATGCTGCCATGTTCCTTCAACAGGTTTAAGGTTTGATAGGGTGGGTTGGATTGGTATTAACTGCACTGTGCAACAGCATTGGTAAAAACACCCATTTCATATTATTGGCTGTGGAGCCAAATTGTATCCTGCTCTTCTGTTTGACCAGAATAGCTAGGGGTTGAAAGGAGACATTTGGATGTTTATCTTGCTGGGATCCTATGATCCCTGCTGATTTCCTGCCCCTGGGGCAGGGGTCTGGACTCGATGATCTTCCAAGGTCTCTTCCAGCCCTAGTGTCTATGAATCTATGACTAGATTTGGGAGGGAGAAAAAGAGGGGAAAAAATAATGTCTTTTTTCTTTAAAGAATGACACCATATTATCACCCTATTTGCATCACCCTGGTATCTCTCAAACTGTGAAAACCTTAAAGAAAATGTAGGAAGCTGACATTGGTTCAATACATTCATTAATTCCCACAAATCCCTCCAATGTATGTCATCTGGACCTGCTGAGCTGAATGTCATACTGAAAATTCATGTCCCTTAGCAATGCCCCACATGCATATTCTGTAAGGGACCCCCATCCATCCATGCTGCCATTGTCTGCATCCCCAGCTGAGCCCAGCACCCACCCACCTATCAGGAAGGGTGATGATGCTTCCCCACCTTCAGAGACAGAGGGAAAAGGCAGGTGGGGGAGAGGGGTGTGTGTGGGGGAAAGGTCTGGGAGTGGGCATGCCTCTGTGCAGGAAGGAGAAGGGAGAGGCTTTTCACTTGCTTTAGGCACTTTAAAAAGTCCCTGGAGGCTCCCACAGTACAATCCAATCTAAAAGCAGGGGGGTGGCACCCAGACCATTGCAGCCCCTCTGTATCCACCCCTGCACACCCCATCCCTAAGCACAGACAGAAGATCCTGAGCTGCCAACTAACCCCTAGAGCAAGAGGAACCCTCCCACCCCCAAGCCTGACCCCACAGCTGGGAGGCTTCCCAGCTTTTAGGTTGGGGGCCTCAGGGCCCACACCACTTCTCATGGCACGGACTGGCCTAGCTACCTGTGTCTTAAATATAACTCTGGGATCCTTACTACTCGCAAACAGAGAGTCATGCTCTAACCCTAACCCTAGCTTGGAGTTCTCCCACAGCCAGGATGCTCCGAGCTGCTTGACTACAGAACTGGCTTGGAAAGCTCCCATGCCCCATCAAAGTCCCCAGCTGGAAGCTCTCAAGCCGCCTAATCACCCCTGGAACAAGAGGAACCCTCCCAGCCCCAACCCCGACTCCACTGCTGGGAGTCCTCCCAGCCCCAACCCTAGGTAGGGGGTCAAAGGGTCCATCTTGCTTACCTACTACATGGGCTGTCCTACTGACCTGTCCCATAAATATGACTCCTGGAGCCCTACCTATTGCAAGCAGAGAGACAGCTTATGGTTCTAATATTACCTTACCACAATGGATGCGCATGAAAGGCCATCTTACTTCTTTTAACCCCCTTTGTCCATTATTACCTCTGCCTTTCTGCTGCTTTGCATATCATTCCTCAAAGATTGTGCCTCTCTCTCAATTTCCTCCTCAGTTCTCCTTTTCTACTGCTGGGTCTTTGCTCTTAAATCTTTGTCAAGCATCATATGACTGTCCCCATGCTGTGTAAATTCTTGTTCCTTTCATTTTATCCAGCGTTACATTGTATCCTCTCTTTTTTTTTCTTCTTCTTCTTTTAGATCTAGAAATACAGCTCTATTAAAGATCTTTTTTGTTAGCCATCGTCTAGTACTACACTATGCTGTGCTTCAGAACATAAGGCCATCCCTACGCTCTGCCAGTTCTCCTTAGAATCTATGATACACGCTACTTCTTTTGGTATCTCATTATATGTGTCATCGATATCTTGCTTGGCCTACAGCCACATGGCAGGCTGACAAGATGTGCTGCAGTTTGGCAGTTTCCATACAGGGCACAGCTGTCAGCATCTCTTATTCTCCATTTCAGAAAATCAGCTGGTACTGGCAAGAGATCACATGCTAAGACTAAGCAGTAACTGTGCATCCTTTTTAGTAGGGCAGAAATGGAAAAATCATTTCATAGATCGTTTTCTGTCCCAGGGTTTTGGCAGCTCTTTCTCGCTGATGGGAAATCAGATAGTTATTTCTTTTCTGTTTCAGCACCTCAAATCATATAGAGTGGGTTTCCCCATCTTGTTCTATTACTTGCTGCTAACACAGCACGCTGCTAGGAGGCATATAATAGAAAGGCTCCTCATTACATATATGAGCATATGCTCTGCCTGCTAAGAACATATACTTCAGCTGCTTCCTCAGGCCACTGTCAGAAATACAAGGTATCAGCTTACTGAAAAGGAACTTGGAGGCTTTCTGCCATGTTGACTAATGTCCTATGCTACTACATTTTGTCTAAAGCTAGGGGGAAATCATACGATACGTTACAGAGTATCAGAGAGAGGAAGAGAAGGAAAACAAGAGAAAGTAGCCTGAAAAGAGAGAAGGGAAGATCAAGAGAAAAAACGGGAGGTGAACAGAAGGAAAAGTGGGGTAATATAAATCTGGCAGCGAGACCTAAGCAAAGAGCTAGTAAGTACAAAGGAAAGTATCAATATTTGGCTCTCTTGAGCTGTGTACTAATAGATTTCAAAGACAGGGTGTTTTAGCAATATGTGAATATTTTAATAATTTTTTATTTTTATGTTCCAGGAATCAAATGGTGGCACCTGAGGAGTTAAAACATGAGCATTATGGGAAAGGAAGAAAATTCACACTCAGGGAGAAATTCAGGTTGGAGGAGAGTAGAGATACATAGAAGTTTTCAGCTAAGGTGGGGTATAGCAGAGGCTGAGCATCCTCTTCTTTCCCAAGAGACACCTTTCTGCTTTTGAGACTTTCAGCTGAAAGATGCTTAAGTGAAGAGAAACAGATAGGCTGGACACGGAGGATTCATTCAAGGTAAGCACAATTCAGGATCTTCAATATAACAATGATAGCTAAAAGCAAAGTGAATCACTACTATTAGTCAGAGGGAAAATGAGGAGGCAAAAAAAAAATGAGTGTTATCTAAGAAGCCACAAAAGGCAGCGTTTGAGTCCAGGGGCGAATGGCTTCCAGAGCAAAGACAGACAGTATATAGATAGAAACTGAACCAGGAAAGGAGGGATCATTATCTGAGTAAGATAATTTTAATATAGACATTATTATTAGGAACTGGTGGCCCTTTGTACACACATCTTCTGTGTGACTACACCTTCCTGTGAGTAGGCCCTTTACATTCAGATACCCATGTAAGCATTTATCACTGCTGCAAAAGAATATCCTGACACCTACATTTAATGCTAGTGACAACTGTGCATAGCTAATGATATTGTTTCATACAATAAACCAACATGTGGGTGTATCCTTTATTTTGGGGATACTTATTTGAGATCATGCTTACTCAGCAATGTGAGTAGAAGATGGGGCTGTGCAATAAGCCTACAAGCATCATTAATGTTCATCATGCTCAAATGTAATTAAGAATACAAGGAGTGTTTATTACTTCTGAAAAGTTCAGGGGAATGAAGGGTTTGAATGATTCCCCAAGGAATGGATAAAGGGAGAAGAAATGTTCAAGATGGGGCCCAGCAAGTTGATAGGAGGGACACAATGAAAGGATGGAGGCATTCTTGAGCTAATAATCAGAACATGATATGGAGGTTCAAGTTCTTGGTAACTTCATGAAGGAGTTGAAAGAAAATTTGATCTCCATGATGGAGATGTGTGGTCAGAGTGGTAAGAACTGGAAGGTTTTTTGCCTTTCTCTGTAGTGCAGGCATGGTCTTTGTCCTAAATCATCTGAGCATGAATTAAGCCAACACATTTTCTGTCATTGCAGTAACAAGGTAGTGAGAGCACACTTGTTTCCCCTGCTCTTTATCTTTGGGACATAATAGAGTTTTTTTGGTAGGGGGGTGGTTAGGGTTGTTGTGGCTGTGATGCACGAGGAGACCCTTTTGATGCATGATTGCCTGCATAACAGAAGTCTGGACTCACTGGCTTGGAAGGTTCCTATGTTCCTTATCAAGTTTGTTTTGGTTGACAAGTAAATTGCCTATTATGAAAGAAACAGATGGAATATTTATACCTTATAGTCAAGCTGGATGGAAGGTTTATAAATCCCTGGACAGCACTAACCTTGAATATTTCATACCTGAAACAAAACAGCATTGCCCAGTGCTATCACATGTCACCTTGCAGGGGATACAGGCTTCAGTGGATAAACTATAAAAATTTAATAGCTATCACATGTATTATAAGAAATGAAGTCAGAAATGAACTTCTAAGTAGCCTTTGGTTTCTCCTACACATTTTTATTTCATGTCCCAGACCGGGCATCTCTGCACTCCTTTCCTTTTTATTCTCTTTCCTTTGTTTTTCTCTGCAGCCTGATTTGGAACCTGCAGGCCAGGCTGCACAAGAGAAGAAAGGGCTGTAACAAGAGCAGCCTAACAAATCTATGCAGTAAATGATCAGCTGTAATGCCTGCCAGGCAACACAATAGATCACAGAAATGAGAACTTTGTTGGAAGTTCTGAAGATATATAAAGTTACCTCCCACAGCTAGGGCCACAAGAAAAGACTTCACTTTAAAATTTATATAAGCTCATGTACACAATGCAAGACTACATGGACTCAACCCCCTCTTCAATGGCATTGTTGTGCTTAACAGAAACAACAGTTGTATTGCTTTTTGACATTCAATGGGCTTAAAGTGTTTCTTTCCAGGTTACTATGCCCTTTTAGGAGAGTTGATTAGATTAAAAGAAACTGTATACGCACATGGTTACTTCCTGGAATTAGGTTATCACACAAAGTCATACACTGAGAGGTTGACAAGGGTGGCGGTAATCACTTCTTGGCTCTAGTCAGTCACTGCTGGACTCAAAAAGCCAGGAATCCATAAAATAAGGCCTGAGAGCCATACCTTTTTATAGTAACTGCTGCATTAATTCACAGAAATTACAGATATGTGTTAACTGCATTGCTAAAAGCAAGATGTGCAAATACACATAGCTTTTGCACCTCACATTGTGAAAATCTGTTGCAAAGGGTCAAAGCACTACATAGTTCTATTGAAAAAAAATTCAATTTAGCTGCAGAGCATTTATTTTGTTTTATAAAGAACAAAGGACAAAGACATCTGAGATCTTTTTCTGCCTTATTTCAGAACTAGGTGAAAGAAACCCAAAGAAATAGGAGATTCTTAAGCAAGAGTTTTCCTAAATTGACAATATCTAGTGAGAGACAGAGGGGAGGGATGAAATGAATGGAGTCAAAGATTCAATCTATATCTCAAAAAAGGTTTTGTACGTCTGACTTTCTTTCCAAATGATGCATTTTTATCACTTCAATGTTTTGTGAGCAGCAATGAGCAAACTTCAGAATGACTGGAAATGTAGTTTGATGTGGACAAGGTCTCTAAAATACGACAGGTTAGCTGAGCTTCACCTAAACTTTCAGAACTTGGATGAAACCACAATTTAGTCAGGTGCTTAAGCATGTGCTTAATTTTAAGCATTTAAGTAGTCCTGCTGATTTCAGTGTGCTTACAGTGAGAAGTTCCTGTGTACCCTATTGAATTAGAACCTCATACTCTAAAAAAGGGATAGAAATATGTCAAGAACTGACTTTCTCATACCATTTTTCACTTCTGCTTCATGTCGTATAGATCAGCTGTCATATCTGTGAAGTTCATAACTTATTTAAATCAGGAGGGTCCAGAAATGGCTATCGTCTCTGAACAAATCTCACCCATTCCCATAGCCCAGATACAGCCTCTAAATACTAAAGTTATGGAAACTTTCAAAATGCCTTCAATCAGATATGAACCTCTCTGCCTCTATACGGTGTATATCATACTTAGATAACAGTACTTGGACATGATGAGCATATGGAATAATTTAATTAAATGAACTAAACTGTAGCTAAAAACATCTGAGGTGAGAGAGGACATAGGCAGATTTCCACCACCTTTTGGTCTTCCTGTTTAGTACCTGACACTCAGAGCACTAGGGGCTGGATTAATCTTGGGCAAATTAAGACACTTCTGAACTTGCCTTAACTTCTGCAGGCAATGAGGTACCACGTGGGCTATTTCATCAGCCCAGAATCAATAGAATATGCCACCTTATTCTGGAGGGGAAGCGATGTGAGGGCCAGAAGTGCGTAGTTTATTAATAGCTGTTCTGCTTTTGTACAAGTTTGGCTATGCATGGGGAATCCTTACTTAGTTGCTTACTAATGGATCTGGCTAAGTAATGCATGCCGAAAAAAAAGTTTCCTATTGGGGCTGCTTATGTTACAGTAGTGAACCTTCAAATCCATCATGGATTTACATGAACAGTATACATTACAACTCTAGATATCACTAGTAAATCCAATAATAGGAAAATATATCCAAATGTGTCTGTCCTGCCAAAGTTAACTAGTATTACAGCATGGAGTGATAATATTAATTTTGTTCCAATAGAATTGGCTGGCGTATGTGTTTATGTGTGCCAGGCAATAGGTCATTACTGAAATTGCAAAACAAACCTGTTCACCCTTCTTGTTCCAGCACATTACATTTAGATTTTAAGATCATAACTGTTGGATACCTTTCCTGCAGTGATGTACAAGACCTATTCTGCCAGCAGCTATATTCTTTCATAAAATGACTTTGCTATATCTTTATTTCCTTACTCATCTCAACATAACAAAGTTTAACAGTGCTGTACACAATGCCAGATGTCCTTCATTCATAAGTAAGGTGAAGGCAAGTGGTACAAATATCTAATGAGCTTCTATGTCATTTTTTCTGGTGAATTATTAAGTAATAATTTATAAGCTAAATTATGTATGTGTACCTTCTAATTCAGGGGGGTGGAAATATCAACCCTTCATATTCTTTCAGTTAATGGGCATTGCTAATTGAAAAAAATGTTCTCTGCATATATCACTAACTTTCTAATCATTTACTTATTAAAAACTTTGACAATGGAAATAACATGAATGACACATTCAATGGAACGATACAGAGTGTGCATGCTGCTATGCAGAGCGAGCTCTTCTCCTTTGCAGACAACAAGCAATGATGGAAACATCATATTGCCATCTTTCAGTCCCTGCAAAAGTGAGCAGCTATCAAGAATAGCAATTGAGGTTTGTAGACACTGATTATATCCAAATGCTAGTTTTAATGCTGAAGTTGTTTTCTGTGTGACGTTCCCTAAAGTGACAAGCAACATTTTGACAATCCAACATTAAACGTGTCATCCTTTTAGGACCTGGACTTTAATGAGCTTTGGAACAGGGCAAGTCCAAAATATAGGCCCTATATCTTGGTTCTTCCTCAACTACCTAGAGCCCCACAAGGCACCTTCCTCATTTGCATTACCTTGGTGCAGAAGCCCACTGCTTCCCGCATACAAACACAGGAAACTGAAACAGAGTCATTCTTGGAATCACGCCAACTTGGCCTGCATGAGTAGGCAGCTATTCGATCCAGCTTTGGATACGGCCTCTTCAGATACCAGTGATCTGATCTGGAGCTCTGGACCGGGTTCCCGCTTTGATCCGGCCGAAGCGGCTCCGAAGCTTTGGAGCCACCTCAGAGATCCGGCCATAGGGTATAACGGAATCAATGAAATATCTATAACTTAGTTGCTTTATGTCTGATTTGGGTGAAACTTGCAGAAATGGTAGCCTCTGCTGAGAGCATGAAGCCTGCCAAGTTTCAAGAAGAGTGGTGCAGGGGTTCGGGGGGGAACTTCACCCCACATTTTTGAAAGAAAAACTCATGTCACGTGTATGTGTTACACCACAGTAAGGTAAAACTGCAGGAGTGGTAGCCCCTGCTGAGTCCATAAAGCCTACCAAGTTTCAAGGTGATAGGTGTAGGGGTTTGGGGGGAACTGCACCTGAAGCTGCTAACAGGCAAACCTCATGAGATGGGTGACACTGTGTGTGTTAGGGCACAGCAGGGTGAAAGCCGCAGGGATGGTGGCCCCTGCTGCAGCCACGAGGCCTGGCAGCTGTCAAAGAGATCAGTGCAGGGCTTCTGGGTTCTGGGGCCCTGCACCTCTAGCTGCTGACAGGCAAAACTCGTGACATGGGTGCTTGTTGGACTGTGTCTGTCTTGGGGCAGTTGATTGTCAGTATTATTTCCTCTCCTTAGTTTGTGGTTTTGTAGGTGTTAATCGTTGCTCATTAACTCATTAACACCTACAAAACCACAGACTAAGAAGAGGAAATAATCAATACAGATGCTCAACTGCCCCAAGACAGACACAGTCAGTTGCACAAGGACCCATGTCACAAGTTTTGCCTGTCAGCAGCCAGAGGTGCAGGATCGCAGAACCCAGAAGCCCTGCATCTATCTCCTTGACAGTTGGCAGGCTTCGTGGCCACAGCAGGGGCTACCATCCCTGCATCTTTCACCCTGCTGCGCCCTAACACACACAGTGTCACCCATGGCACGAGTCTTGCTTGTCTACAGCTTGAGGTGCAGTTCCCTGCAAACCCCTGCACTTATCTCCTATATACTTGGCATGCTTTGTGGCCTTAGCAGGGGCCACCACCTCTGCAGCTTTCACCCTGCTACACCTTAACACATGCAGGGTCATCTATGTCACGAGTTTTGCTGTTAGCAGCTTGAGGTGCAGTTCCCCCCAAACCCCTGCACCTGTCTTCTTGAAACTTGGCAGGCTTTGGGGCCTCACAAGGGGCTGCCATCCCTGCAGTTTTCACTCCCCTGTGTTGTAACACATATACGTGACGTGAGTTTTGCTTTCATGAATTTGGGATGAAGTTCCCCCCGAAACCCTGAACCAATCTTCTTGAAACTTGGCCAGCTTTATACTCTCAACAGAGGCTACCAACTCGGCATGTTTCATCCAAATCAGACAAAAAAAACCAAAGTTCTAGATATTTAATTGGTTCCCCATTATACCCTATGGTCCGATCTCCAAGGCAGCTCTGAAGCTTTTCTGAAGCGGTTCGGAAACTCCAATCCACTTCAGAAAGCCTAAGGAAGCCAGCGCTTCGATCCGGATGTGCCACTTCGGACTCCGAAGCGTCCGAAGCTTCTCTAGATCCGAAGCACGGTCCTAATGCCCATCCCCTGTCTCTGGTTACATCTAGACTTGAACTAGGTAATGACTCCAAAAGATTGCAGGCACAGTGCAGAAAAGCCATTAGGGGTAGAGATCAAAATGCATGGACCCCTGGGAGTGCTTTCTGTGGGGGGGAGCGGGGTGTCTGCTTCCTTCCAGCAGATAGACACAGCAATCTCATTTTGCCACAGGTGGGAACAAGCCAGCCTGTGCCTAAGTGACAACAATTGCAGTTATACCAATGCTCAGCTGTCATTTAGGTGCATACAAGTTTCTTCTAAGCAGCATGTTTTGTGTGCACAAAAGACCGATTTTCTGAAAAAAGAAAAAGGGAAGACAAAAGTCAAAAGAGAGACCAAAACCACAGGTTGATTTATTTAGGAGCGCATTAATTTTACGGGTTTTATTTGTGACCTTTGCTTGCTTCACAGTGGCAGTACTGAAACTCAGAACAAAGTAGCCCCCCTTAATCAATAAAGATTTAAGGCAAAATAGACCAACAACCATTGCATTTATACCAATGCAAGGTAGAAGGCCTAGCTGAGGTAGATGCACTGTCTATTTTAGGCCAAAGTCTGTATTTTGTCTTGAATATTTATTTGGTATCTGGCAACAGGGGCTCAAGATAAAGCTGTTGTAAGGAATGTGACAAAGATTGCAGCTCCCAGGTTTCCCCGAGGCATTTTGGCCTGATCTCAGAGAGCCTTCATTCAGTTGCCGTCACTCCATCTACCCCCAATGTAGGTCAGAAAGAAAAACAGAAATTTATCCCACGTTGGGCATATGTACTATGTCTCTAAGATCTATTTACCATCCCATCTCCCCTACAGTCATACAGTTCTGAATTATGTTCTATCTGCAGGTATTGCTGGAAATTTCAAGGTAGCTGTCATGAGCATCCTGCTTTTTTTCCATCGCACATTTGAGCAAGAGTATTCAGAAAGCTAACCTGAACCACAAATTCCCCTTGAATTCTAACCTAATTGATGGGAGTAGGAAACTGAAGACCACGATGCCTGAACTATTATATTCAAAGGAAAAAAAAATCGAGTCCAAAGCAACTACGTTAACCACTCTGTTTATAGTAGAATACCAGGCAATTTACTATACAATATTTTTCTAACACTAAACTTTACAGTAATTATGATCCCCTTGTTGGCATTTTATTACAATATACAAATGACTCTCAGAATCATTGTTACAAGGGAGATAAAAGGATCTATAGTATTTAATTGAATTTAAAGGCAAGAATTAATCAGTTCATAAACTACCATACATTAACCTCATTGTCTGTTTCAGGAGTCTAACCTCTAAAGTTGATACAAAGGTAACCTGAATCCCTCCGGTGAGAACTATTCATATCCATTAATTGTTGCAATAGAAGATACTATGGGTCTGAGCTTGTTGCCAGTTCTTCAGTATCTGAAATGTGCTCTCAGCAGAGTGGAGGACACCACTGGGACTCATTTGACTCTGACTTTCACATTAATTTTGCTGTGCTGTGAAGAGCAAAGACAAAATCAATGTCCATCAGTGATTATTCAAGGTAAAATATCTAGTGATATTGAATACCAATGGCAGTAGTGAGCATTAAACTTACTTAAGGTTTGTGGAGTTGACAATGCCATTTATTCCAGTTCCACTTCATTTTCTATGATGCATATGAGTTTAGAAAAAAATGTAACAATTATAATGAAAATATTGGACTACAGTTTCTGCCAATGCTAAGGCAACGAAAATACTGTGGATAAAACTCTTTTTTTCCAGCTGAAAAAAGAAAAAAAAAGGGATGAATCATACAAGAATGAGGTGAAGTTCTAACAATATTTCCTGACTCTTGCAGATAGTCATTTGAATAGTCAGGCTAATGTTTGGTGAAGGACGTCTCTGGGTTTTATGACTGATCTGCACATAGAAAATAATCAAGTAAAGTGGCAGCTTTCCCACCTAAATCTTTTTCTAATTTTCCCCCAATAAACTCTAGGTGAAAGGTTGACCTCATTGAGGCTAATGGGAGCCAGATGCCACTTCATGGCTTTTAAAAAAACCTCGCAAACATAGCATGAACTGAATGAACACAAGGTTTTTGTTGCATTTCTGAGATCTTTCCCCCTGAAATACTTACAAACCCATTCTCTTTCTAAGATCTCCTTGTTATTGCTCAAATACTGCAGGTTATGACACCAATTCAGCAGAGCTCTTAAGGCAGGTTTCACTTGGCAATGGAAGCCAGATGACCTCTTTCTCCTCATCTAAACCAGTTTAAAGCACTAGTAGATCAATTACAATTAATAGCATTTTGTCAACAATAATTTTGGTTCACAAAGGGCTTCGTCCCTTGCCACATTAAAAAGTTTGATTAAAAAAACTTAAAATCAATATTTGCATCGGAAAACCATGCATAACATTTTAGAGCTGCTCTAGATGAGCTACCTCCTAAACCAGAAGCAGCATCACCTTCTGCGTATACTGCTGTGGGTGGGCTAATTTATAACGACATGGAGATGAGCTAATTAGCCATGCTAATTAGACCACCCAAAGCACAGAGCAGTCAGCCATGGTTATATTGCTTCTGGAGGCTGCCCACCTGGAACAATGCGGTGGACTTGAAGCAGCCACTGCTCCTCACAGTCGACCTGGCCTAATTCTGATTGTCTGTACATATGTGATCAGACGTACTGGGAACCAGATCACCAAGGAGTCTTCCATGGGCTTATTCCAGCCAGTGTCCAAGCTGCAGGATCAACTAAAATGTGCATAAAGCCTAATGAAATGAACAAAACTCATGTAAAAATATTTTAGAGAAGAGACTGATCCTACTTACTACGTAATAAAACTTGATAAAACTCTTATGGCCTTGCAAAGGTGGTGATTTTATTTGTAAATTAAGGGATAAAATGGAAGCTGTCTCTCCCTGCTAACAGAGATGTGTTTCAGTATAAAACAGACAAGTGCTTTAAATGAGCACAAAGTAATGCTGATGAAGCTAATGGGCCTCTCACAATTCCCAAAAGCATGGGTTAAACTCAAAACAATGGTTAATACAAGCAGAGAGTTCTCCACAATGGGAATTGTTACCAAGGAATTTTAATATAAGAACATATCTTTGGTTTTTGTTTTGTTTTTTCCATTTGAAACTATTCACTGGTTTGACCTACAGGAAAGCCTTGCTCACAAGCCACACAGGGAAAAGAAAATGGCATTTAAACAAACAGATCTTTTTAAAAGCATAAGCCATAGGGGAGTGGAATTTTCTCCTATATTCAAATGTAATTTTGTTCTCTATTTTGGCATCAACATTGTCGTAACTAATTAAATTATTCTCTTTAAGTAGAAATCCCAATGAATATTTATTTATATTCTAATTACATCTTTTGCACCATAAAAGAACTAGTAGTATTTGTACACATTACTATCTGTAGTTAAGTATAGAATAAAAACCTCAGTGTCTCAGTGGCACCATAACGGTTTTTATTGTTCTGAAATGGCAGCAGCTTTCAATACGCTCTCTATGGAGTACAAAGGATGGCCCCAGCTCCACCATGCATTCTGCTGGGGCCAAAAGCCCATCAGTTTAAGTGCCCGAATCACAATGAAAAGCCAAAAAGTTTTTACACTTGCAAAGTGTTAGAGGGTATGCCATTCAAAAGCTGAGCTGAACCCTAAAAAGTGATGCCAGGAAAGGGTATAAAAATAAGAGAACCACAGTGAAGAAATCAAATATTGTAACAAAAAGTGAAAATATACATCTGACCTGATGTTGGGGGCTACAATAAATTAGTAAATTAATACTAACGCTCTTTAACTAATGCACATTTACAGGTAAGGAACAACACAAAGATGGGGAAATGATATCATCTCCAGTTCAGAGATGGCAAAGATCAGATGCATAAACATAAAAAGGTTTGTTCAAGGTTGTAGTTAGTGGCACATTCAGAACCAGAACCCAGGGCCTTCAAACTTCATGCACCTTTAATGAAACTGCAGCTTTTGCACAATGGCACATCCAGGGGAATCTGTGTGCATGCTACTCAAGGAAATTAAAGTGGCATTATAAATTTCAACTGCTTGCTGCTGTCTGGCCAGCTGCTCAAATTAAGGCAAGAGGTGTTCTGCCTGTGAAAGAAAATATTTGTTGTTTGTAAATTGATTTTTGTTTCTCCTTCCAAAGAAAAATCAGCCATGCATATCTAGTCCCGTCAGTTTAAACTATCATGCGGTGCAGCATCACAGTCATTCAGATGACACTATGTAAGCAGTCTCGTGTGATGAATTATAAGTTCAAGGAGACATGCCAAGGAGAGCCTTGTATGGTGAGACAATACTGATATGGGTCCCTGACAAAAATGCTCACCCTTGATTTTCTTTTTCTCAGTGTGTGTAGGGGTGGATGCGTGTTCATAAGGATAGCAGGAATAAGTTGGGGAAGGGGGGGATTATTTGCTTGTTTTCTGATTTAAACAGAACTGCTACATCTTCATAATAGGCAAAACCAGAGGTAGTATTCTTAAGAAGGTACACTTAGATGAAGGAATTTGGCTACGAATGCCTCTACAATGTCCCTAAAAATATATGTGTTATAATGGCATTTCAGCTTGTGTCCTTTGAAATGGAGGTGGGGGGCTTCAGGACATGCTCCTCTGAGATGGACTTTGCAAACACCTGCAATCTGGTTCAAATCAGATAATATACAAATCCAAAAGTGCTGCTTTCAGCAAAGATGTTTGAAACGATCTTTTGGCACAATCAGGAGAAGGACGCAGTGAGCAAAGTTATTAGGGCTGTGCGAAGCTTCGGGCGATGATTTGATTCAGAGGAGATTCAGCCCAATTTGGTGGCCAAATCTCCGAATCCAAATCAAATCAAGTAATCAATATAAAGGTTTGAATCTATTCAAAGCTCTCTGAATCTTCGGCAAAGATTCGGAGAACGTTGATGATTGGGGCAGTCCTCAGTGGCTGCAGCAGGGAGCTGCAGCCAACTCCGAGCTGGTAAGTACTAGGGGCAGGTAAGGGGGAACTGGGGGAGGGGACCATGGGGGGACCCCTGCCAGCCCCCCAACCCTACCCATGGCGGCCCTGTCCACCCCAGCTCCCGGTACTTTAAAGAATATCCCCAGTTCTCACTGGGTGCTGCCGGGTGGGGGGGAGATCTCCGCAGCCCCCCACTACCCCATGCTGCATGGGGGACTCTGCATGAGCCCCCTGATCGCCCCTGCTCCCCTGGCTCCCCCATGAGTGCCCTGACCAGGCCAGCTCTGGCCCTTTAAGAAAAAAAATGAAAAAAGCCCTAGGACTCACCACTCCTGCAGCAGCCTTGGGCCTTTGGGGGGCTTGTGCAGAGCCCCCCATGTGGCACAGGGCAGTGGGGATCACACCCCCACTGGAAGGAGTGGTGAGTGTGGGGTTTTCTCATTCTTTTTTTTATTAAAGGGCCAAAGCTGGCCCAGGCAGGGCACCTGTGGGGAGGCTGGGGGAGTGGGGGGGGGAGGTTAGGGGGCTCATGCAGAGCTCCCCATGCAGCATGGGGCAGTGGGGGGCAGCAGGGATCACCCCCTGCCCAGCAGCACCCATTGAGTTGGGGCTTTTTTCCCCCAAAGAGCCAGGAGCTAGGATGGGTGGGCAGCCATTGCTGGGCTGCGGGGGATGGGACCTGGCTGATTCGGAGATTCAGCAGCAGCCGAATCTCCAAATCAGATTCGGCCAAATCGATTCGGGACAGTGATTCAAATCACTGAATCGAATCACTCTCCCCCGAATTGGCCGAATCCAGAGCGAATACTAGCCGCTTCACACAGTCCTAGAAAATATACTCTTTGGCTTTCCCTTCAAATTGGCAGTAGATGGTCATGACTGACCCCTCCCCAGTATACTAGGACAACCTTCAAAGCATGCTGCTATTCTGTCATTTGACTTAAGAAGGTTTTTGGTGACTGCAGAGCAGATAGACCTTAAGTTCAAGACAAATAAGCAAGGGAAATTTCTCCTCATTTCATCCTTCCCTTCCACCTTACCACTCCATCTAATATTGCCTCATTGGCAGCTTAGTTGAAAAAGACGGTCAAAGAGCAGCTGATGCAATTGGTTTGGATCAATCTTCTACTGCTCTTCACCTTTCTTACCTGGTCATAACCATGATTTGTGAAGCAGCTAAAATACCTTTCTTCTTCCAATGTTTGTTTTAATGATCTCTATTTCCTCAGCTCTAATTAGAACAGTTACCAGCTTAAAGAAACTCCTTTTTACATTATGGTATTCCCTTGTGAAAATAGCAGCAATAATGCTAATAGGAGTTTGGTATTGCTACTTATCTTTAAACTGCTGCATATCTTGCTGGATGAATGGAAAGGAAGTCTGAAAAACTTAAGATATGCGGTGGCATTGGGAACCAGCTTTAATAAATTGACATCAGAGTCTCTATTCAGTGAAATGTTTGCTGGGGATGAATATTCGCAGTTGTTAGTGCTTGCACCTCATCTCAAGGGCAGAATTAAAACATACTTCTAACCCACACAGACATAAATTGCAGGAAGGATCCTTTCAAAAACAAAGGGCTGAAAGCCATGTCATAAAAGTGCTGCTTCCTCTTCTCCCTCTTTGTTTGTCATCTTCCTGACAAGGTGAGTTTTCTGACAAATAATCTCTCTCTCTAGAGCAGTCAGGAATGCTGATGGGATTAGTAAAATACGAGTCATCCTTCCACTACCAAGATCAGATGCAGCAATAAAACTGGGTAAGTGCCCAGCCTCATACTCTGTTTAAACAGAACAGAGCTTATGAAACGCCTTGGCCTTTTCTTATTGAAAAGTCTTGAACATATGCCTTTTTTTTTAAAGAGGTGACTTAAAGAAAGTTACCAGATTATACCATGTTTAAGCTTCTAGCCTGCATTTTAAAATGGGTTAAGAAAGGATTCAGCAGTGTCTGATGATGAAAAATGAATAGATATCGCTCTTTGTTGGAAACAGTAATGATGCTTCAAGAAACATGGCTCCTAGGTAACTGTTTTACTGTTCACAGATTCACATGGAAGTTTAGGGCTGGAAGGGACCTTGTGAGATCGTTGGGTCCAGCCCCCCTGCTCTGGGCAGGAAAGACTGCTGGGCCCCTTTATTCAATCAGTTTAAACTACTCATATGAATTTATACTAGTTATTTGTTATGGGGGGCATGTCTACACGACCTCTATGATGAGCCTGGCAGTGGTGCTGAGAAACATTCCCTGCCTACTTGACCCCACTCAGTGCATGCCAAAGCTCAGAAATTAGGCATCTGAGCCAGTTTCACACAGCCCTGAGCTCATGCTCAGAGCTGCCCTTGAGTTTTCAGTCTCAAACGTGCTGCTTGATTCATGCTCAGAGCTGCTTTCCACTGCCTAATTCTCAGGCTTTGGCACAGTCTGACTAGCAGCATATGGAGGAAGGTCCAGGTGTGTTTCTCAGGTGTCCCCCGAGGCTCCCCATGCAAAGGCAGAAATATTCCCTGCTTACTTGGAGAGGCAGAAATTTTTCCTGCCCCTGCATCTTCCAGGGAGGCTCCAGCTCAGATGACTGGGGAGGACCAGAACCTGCTTTCAGGGACACTTAAATGCTTTCAGCAGGTGTTAAGAGGTATGTGCCATCTTCCCTTCATTATTATTCTAATACTTTTTACCTGTGCAGCCAGTGTTCCAGCTCGGCTGAGGTCTGCTTACCATTTCACAATCACCAGTTTTATTTTCCCCCAACTTTCAGTCTAGCTCAGTTGCTGTCTTTTGGGCATGGTGCTTTGCTATATTCTGCAATGCCTAAAGTGCTCTTTTCCCTGAAAGACTCCGTAGACACTCTTTGTCTCTGGCTTTGCATAGGGATTTGGTGAAATTAATTACTGTAACTACCTTGCATCTTTTACTGGAATAGTAGCTCACAGGGATTTTTTTTAGAATTTAAACTGAAAAAAAAAATCTGCATTGTTGAAAGGCATCCTAAAGGATGCTTTTTATGGATTGCTTTTACAGACTTCCATAGCTTTTTATTATTATTGTTATTAAAAAGAAAGCATGCAAACATTGGAGCCTGTAAAATCTACCCATAAAGCCAAAGACCCCAAAATATGCCCTGAAAGACACTGTATTTTAAACCAAAACAGTAGTACCCACCCTGGGTATTATTAGTTTGGCAGCAGGATTATAGGTATGAACAGGAATTCATTCCCAGTCCTAGAAACTTCTGGGAAATTTCCAGCACTAGAAATCATTCCAGGAGAGTGAGCATGCAGGTGTTATAGCTTGCAGTCATCCCTTCTCCTGTGCTCCTCACACCTTCATCAAACCAGTGATTCCAGTCTGGGGATGGCATGGGGAGCAGTAGCCACTTCATTCCTGGTCCCCATGCTGGGCTGTGTCAGGTCTGGGAGACATGCCAGAGGCATTGCCTGGCTGCTCCTCTCCTCCCTTTTGAGTTGCAACTCCTCTATGATTGGGAAGAGTGAAGCTGTGGGGAAATGTCCCTGCCTCTGCCAGACTAGATTCCCCACAGAGTGAGGAACACACAAGGAGAAGCTGCTGCTTGACTCCTCCCAATCACAGAAGGGTCCAGCATACAGGTGTTTATTTTAGTAAGAGAAATTCCTTTGCAGGGAAAATCTTCCAGGCGTCAACCTAGACAAGCATTCTCCTGGATGTTTCCTCCCGGAGAAACTGAATGAACACTTGTATGCTGGCAGTTTCTATCAAGAGTGCTGTGATTCTCCTAGTAGAAAAGTAATGCTTTTGTGTGGTCTGTGTCTTTGGGCCTTATCGCACAATAATTTGGGGTAACTTCTTGAACTGTTTACACTTGGATTGCCTGCTTGTTAACACACAAAACTAGTTTTGAGTACTTGTTAGGCAGCTCAAAGTTATGCCACTCCAGGGCTGGATTATCTCTGATTGTGATGAGGGCACCTACTGTTGATTGGTCACCATACCAGCCCACCACTTCGTTTAGGGCGGTCTGCCCAGTTTTTCCTGCCACGACTCGTTGTAAATCACTCTGTTGGAATAAGTGGGAGCCTGCCCATTTAATACCTCAATGCAAGGGGGTTCACACACGACTTCAACCTCTTCTTATGGTGTCCCATGACTCACAGGTGACATTCTAGAGTTGCTTTATGATCCAGCTTGAGGCCGGGACAAACTCAGTCCCTTGCTAGGCCACACACATTCATCCTTTCACTCCACCCCCAATGGGCCTCATTCATACTACCTGCTCTCACCGGACCTCTAGCACTCCACTCACTCTCACTGGGCCTCTTACTCGCTGCCCTGCATGGGGCTACACTCCGCCTGCCCTGCTCCCTTGAGTGGATCCTATAGTCTGTCAGGCTTACTTACTCACATACCTTGACCGTCCCTGGTGCAGCCTTTTGGGTCTCTTCTGTGAGCCTCATCTGAGCGGTGACCAGTCAATTTGCTTGGCCCTAGACAGAGCTCTGACTCGAGTCCCTCCCCAGGTGACTCATTACTCTCGCCCCCTCCACTAGGGCTTGGAGTCTTACACCCCTTGGGCTCAGGTTCCTCTCTCTAGGTGTGTCTGGTTCCAACTCCACCCTCTCACTAGGGCCTGGGATCTTAAACCCCCTTGAGTTCAGGTGTCTCTCTCTAGGTGTGCCTGGCCCCACTGCTTTCACTATGACCCACTGGACAGTAGGGGCTGGGGTTTTAAGGCAGCTGCTGGTACTTGTATCATTGCTAGAAAGTCATGTTTCCAACAGCTGTTGTCAGAGGTCTTCCCCAGCAGTCTCTCTTTGAGGCCCTTTTTACAACTCCAGTCCTGTCAGCAATATTACAAGAGCTCTTTATCATGTCCGTGCGCCAGATTTACAGGGTGCTCAATGCCACAACCGTCATGCAGTTGCTTTGTGAATGCCTTTATTTATTGGCAGGCCCTGAACGTGCTTACTTAAAGGCTGAGCCAATTGGGGTTTGTTGGTCTGTGCCTGACTACCGCACCCTAGTTTTCCAGTGTGGCCTTGTAAGACATTCACATGAATTCTGTTAGACACTTTCTGCATTTTGGGGACAATACAACCACTGCATGGCAATAGTGACACAGGATAGTCTTTACAGAACAAATCAGTGTAATTAGTCTTCAGAAGTACCGAATATCAGGACCTTATGTCTGGCTTAAATTAGAGTGCATCTTAGCACAACCATCCTCCCCGCTTCCCCAGTCTTTTGTGGTTTCTTTTCTCAAGCTTTCTGTGGGATTCAATGAGTCTCTCTGCCCTGAGAACTTTAAAGACCAGCATCCATATCTGGGTTTCTTTGCCCTCCCTTTGTGGAAATTTCATTCTTTTCCTGGCAAAGCAGATAAGGAATTCACTTTCCTCACCCTCATCTACCATTGTCCTCCAGTTGTTTCCATCTGAATATATACAGTCACCGTCTCTCTAGGGTTCTCTCTCCATATGAATAGTCCTTGATGTTTCATTCATACCAGCTCAGGCATGCTATTTAACACCCCACTCTCACCCTCCCTCCACATCCAATGAGTTGTAACACAAAATGAACAGGTAAACTGAGTCACGTATCTTATTTTAAAAAATATTACAAAAAAATCTTACCTTCTCCATACAAGGCTTCTTATCAATTGCACTGTGGGCAAAATCCTCCCCAACTGAAACCCTGATTTCAGTAAGGCTGTGTGACCCTGCTGAGACCAGCCTATTATAGTGGGGAGGGCAGTAGAAATGACTCAACACCATAACAGATACCATAGTATCTTGGCAGCTTATGTGGTTGTATGTGCCTTGCACTGGCCTTCTGCACAGCAGTGAATTGCACCTTCAATAGATTCATCAGAAAGCTGCAAAGGTCAAGAAATGATCCGTGAATGGTTAAAGGGTCTCCTTCTAGGTTAATAAATACTGTCACATAACTCTGGTGACTCATATTTTGAAAACAATTGAAGAGGGATTATTCATAGAGAGGACTCTGTAAGCAAGCCACATGCCTTGAACAACTGCAAAGCACTTTGTATTTTTTTAATCACATATGCATGACAAAAAGCATTGAACAGAAAAGAACTAAATTCACTGGATAAATGATTCATAAGAAATGAGTATCTGCTCTGTCTATGACTAAGAGAAATGCAATGACACACAATACACTCCTTAAACTACTTGAAAACTCCTCAAACTCCTATAAAAGTGTAAGCATGATTGCTTCTTTTTGTAATTAGCATTGTTTGCTAACATGCCTTTTACTGGCAAAGAGCATTTGCTTACTTTTAGCACAGAAAGGTATTTCCCATAAAAGCAAATAAGAAAAATGGTTTCAGATACTGCATTGTTATTTGTGAAGCTCCAGAGCGTAGAGAGGCAACATGGAATTGTTTTAATTTGCAAAGAATTCTTTGTGTGATTACTTTGTTTTGCTGCAATTTAGATCTGCCAGCTTGGAAATGGCTATTTAAAGGTTTGCGGGGGTTGTCAGCATCATTTTAGCACTGCATAGGTTTATATTAGCAGAGGGTGCTTTCACAATCAGCTTGTGTCTTGAATGTCTAAATCTCCTAGCTTTACTAGGCAGCACAGATACCTAGGGATATATTTTCCACTTGGCTGAGACTTGAAATCCTTTACTGGTGGCAAAAGTTGGCTGTATAAAAAAATATGCCTATCATATGAATTGCGCACACAGTTCAATTTCTAGCACAAAAATATATATCTCTCAAGGCTTAAGAAAAAAAAAATTATTCTAAACGTATCTGTTAACTGAGATTCAGTCCAGCTTCCCAGGTGAAAAATAGAAAAAAATTGGCAAAACTATCATTTTCCCAGAGACCTTTTTGTTTTATTGTACAGAATCTATATCTTTTATTCCAACCTACAATCTGAATGTAAAGATTTAAAAAACCAAACAAACCTAATTTGTTTGGGATGCCTCTTAGAAGAAGGCTGAATTTAGCCCTCAAAAATATATATTGATATCACTGATATGATTAAAAAAAAGATGAAAGCTGTGAAATATTATTTGTGTTGATAAAGAGCCACATCATCCACCTGGATCCAACAGAGTTGTGATGAACTGGAAGGCTGGACACAGCGAGGTTCATTATGTGCTAGAATCACTTATGAGACTATTTGTAAACTGGATGCTAGTGTCTGTACAAACCTTTTTTTCTCTCCCTGAAAACATGCAGGACCATTGGCATTTTTTCCAGTATGCTTGCTTTCCAACATCAAATTCACATGCTGTGTTTTCTAATTATTCTGAGTTTAAAAAAAATAACAGTTACTTTCATTTGATTCCAATACGAATCCCCACCTTTTTCATAGACTTAAGTAAGGGATAGATCATACCGTAAAGAAGCCATTGCTATCTGCTTGGTCAATAGGAACATTTTAAGTGTGTTCTTGATGTATGGCAAACTAGTGGGTTTCTCTAACGGTTGCTTTTGGTCCTCCAAATGTAAAAAATAAGAGCTCTGTTCACCCTTGTACAACCCAAAGTAGACACATTTGGAATAACCATGCAGTAATTTAAACTACAATCACATTTCCATTGTCTAGGATAAAACTGTACATCTACTCTGGTTATCTACAACAGAATGTATTTTGTGTCTGTATAAAGACAAATGTCTAGGTCATTTTAACTTGTTAAAGATATAGTGGAGACCAAAAAGCCAGTCTGGGTTAATGAAGAGCAGAATAGTAGTATACCTGAGGTTACTGCCAGATATTTTCCCTTGAATAGTCACACAGATTTTAGATGGTAAAAGGCCTGTAGGCCTTTTGTGTTCACCTTCCATAAATATATTTCCCATCAAATTCTACCATCAGGCATATTCACAGAAAGCAAATGTCAAAGTTGTACCGGGGAGTATTATTAGGAAGTGAATATCTGAATCACCATTCAGAAGCAGTGTAAAACCTTTTCATTTGGTTGGACTTTTAGCAGGTGGGGTTAAGCTTGGATGTTCTTTGGGAACCGATTGTTTTATTATTTTATCTGTTTTTGTGACTGTAATTGTAAGCTACCCTGAATCTTTTTGCAGAGGGTAGCATAGAAATCAAATAAATAATCCATGCCAAATGTACTGAAGCCCTGATTAGAGAAGGGTGGCAAATAACTTTCCTGTCCCAGGAAAAGTTTTGAGATATCAAAAATATTCTCAGTCCCAAAATGGATATGAAACACAGAAATCTTGAATATTTTAAACATTTTTTTCAATCAATTTGAAATATTTCTTTTTGGATCTTGTCTATTAAAAAAAATATTTTCTTAAATAAAAAATAATTTCCAAATACAAAATTTGATTTTTAAAAGCCCAAATCTATTTCTTGGCAGGAACCTTATTTCCTTTGTTTTTAAGGGTAAACTCTTTGAAATTGATAATTTCCAATGAAACCCTTGATTTAAAAAAAACTGGTATTTTGCAACATTTCATCAAACAATTCTTGACCAGTTCTAGCCCTGTTCAGGTCCATGAACAAAACCAATCAGTGTGTGAAGTTCATCCATGTAGAGAAGATTGACAATAGGCTGATTCACTACTAGATCTTTTCAGGAGGATTCAAACGGAAATTATATGTTGCAAACATTTGTGCTGGCCTGCTGCATAATTCTACTCATTGTGGACATTCAGATTTAATTCATAATGCTTTAATGAAATAAAACAATGATTAAATCAGGGACATTCCATAAGCAAAAAAAAAAAAAAGATTCAATAAATGGTTGGTCATGTATTTTCCACTGGTAACAATTATGGAGGAACTTTCATTTAATGAAAGACTGAATGAACTAGAATTAATATTTTTCTTTAAAAAACACAATGGTGAAAAAAAAGACAGTGAGAGCAAACCCTCTGAACTGAAGAAACAAACCTTTGATCCTTTTATTGCCTTTCAGAAATAAGACCACACTATATATTCAAAATCTATGCACTTGCATCAATTGATTTACTATGCGACAATATACTTATTATTACTGTTGTTTTTATTGCACTGTCAGTGAGGTATTGCAGTGGATGGGCTGTACAAACATATTTGTCAGAATGTATTTTTAGATGCTTCTGCTTCCAAATCTAGTATCTCCCTTGCATAACTATTTATTATTTCTTTATTAAGTTGTAGGGCCTCCTTTCCATGACCGGTTGGGTGAAATGGGAAAGTCAACAAAGTGGAAGGTCTGGGGAAACATCTAAAGTCCCTTTTAAAAAAAACAAGTAATAGGTTTTTATAAGATACTTTATTCATAGTGACATTCAGAGTGCTGTGATGGTCTTTGTCACTCTATACACTATTCCTGTAAAAGAACGAAACAAATCCATTTGCAGATATTCACAATTTAGCCTACAGACCGGGGGGGGGGGGGGGGGGGCTTCTGGAGTTGATGAAAATACATTTACAACTTTCATTTCTAACCACAGATTTTTTCCATGTCTCCTATTTAGTCCCATCTCTATGGGTCAGAAACTTTCACACTTAATTGCAGTGAGTTGTTCTTATGCAAGTAGTTCCACTGAAATCACAAGGCCATTTATACAATAAGATACTCCTAGCCTGAGTGACAGAACCTAGCCCTATATATTTTTTTACCTCTAAAAGTATGTGGATAGCATTAACAAGAACCGAAGTCTGTATATAATACAGACTTATGCACAGAGATGACTCTGTCATAGGCAACTGGCAGTGGGTGCATGTGTCCCCCCTGATGGGGCCACTCCCGACACTGCTGCTGTTGGTAGGACTGGTGCCCCCCCCAACAGGGCTGCTGCCGTTGGTGGCTTCTGTGGGTGCCCCCCCAGATTCAGGAGGCACCAGTCACTCATGCTCTCTGTAATGCATCAGACTTCACTCCTGTTCCTATTTTGCTCGGAAGAATTCTTTAGCTACTAATACTTTTACTTCTGAATGCCCCAAGAGAATCTTAGATTGCATTTATATCCCTGAAAGAGACATCACTAAGCCCATAAAGTCCTTTTATAACAAAAGAAAACAATCTCAAGCAACTAAAACACTGATCTTATATTTTCAATTCTGAGCTAAGCTCTGTTCTAGGTGACATGTCACACCAGGTCACTTTGACCACACTGGTAATGTTATATGATTTGTCTGCACACCTCACGGTGTGCTGGCCAGAGATTTATCAATAAGATTCTCCCTAGAATATATACAGAGAGATGTGTTTAAAAAAACAGTCTTTCACACAGGATCCTGTGCCAGGAAGTTGGTTAAATGGTTTCTTTTCTATTTCCCACTCACTGTGGTTAGCAGGGAAATGAGCATCAAGCTGCATTGTGTCTTTAGGCACAACCTTGAGCTTGGGGCAACTTGTAGCTGTTCCTTCCCAAAAACAGCATTGGGAAAATGTTCACTCAGGCACCTTTCTACCAGAACACCTGTTTACCAAGAGAGAAAGAGAGACTATGCTGCACCCGCTCTTTATAAAATGCAGGCACCCTTTTGGCTCTTGCATCCATCCAGCTCCAGTGTGATGCAGCTATGGCTCTGTTTCCTCTCCATCCTTATCACCCCTGATTGTAGACCTCTTCTTGCATGGTGTCTGCAGCCCATACTATTCCACAGCCAGCTCAGACTTAGGATTTAGATAGGTTATGCACAGAGGCCAATATAGGAAGGTGGATTATACCCTTAGATACTTTAGGGCACTAGAGGGGATAGTATGAGGGGTAGGGTATGTCAGATCAATACATATATATACCAAATAAAAGCACATATGTGTAAAGTTAAAATGCTTTATCCCACTTAGTTTGCAGAAGTGAAACGTACTAAATGAAACAATAGAGAGAAAGAAGGGGTGTAGAGAAATAAAACACTAATAATAGCAACTGAATGAACAGACGTAGCCTGAATGAGCTGAGGGTAGTCATTTCTGACGTGTGGGGATACACTAAGTCAAGAGTATTAAATGCCATTTAGGCCTGCAATAGGCATCCTAAGTCTGGTCATAATAACAAAATATTACTGCTGCCAAAATAAATCCAGACCAACAGGGGTTTGAAACAAAGTAAACTAGCCTATTTGTTTTACTGTGTTGACAGTAAATTACTGGAATGCCCGACTCTGTCATTGTCTGATAGTGGAGTAACATCTGTAGTGAATGCAACGGAAAGCAAGGAAAACAAAATGCTATTTCTTATTTAGATAGAAATACACCCTCCGTGTGGCACAGCTGTTGTGACTCAACAATAACAGACTTATTGTAACAGTGCATATCCTTGCACAGGGATTGATTTTGGACTTGCTAGAGAGCTAGATTAGAAGAAAGGGTGATAACCGACAGTTACTAGGAGCACATTGGGGGTGGACAGCAGGGGAAGAAAGGGATAGACCATGTCCATTAACTCTAATCAATATAATAAACCTCCCCTGAATGGCGTTCCATTTTTTTATCCAGGTGTACATTATTTTCACTTATTGCTCTTTACTTTGAGCCTTGATGGGAGTCTCTGCCCTTCCTCCTTCACAAATGGAGAATCTACCAAAATGTAGTTACTCAGCAGGAGACTATACAGTGGAGTATAAAAGAACCTTTTATTAAACTTAAAAGGATTAATGCATTTCTTTCAGCAAAGGCTCAGCAGGTCTTTCTAGGCAAGCACTTGATAAGACTACAAGGATTTGTGTTTTCTTGTTTGTTTGAAACATTTGTCAAACCCAATTATCTTACATGAAATCTCAAGTTGTTTGTCTGGGATCAAAACTGAGCATGGGGGGGGGGGGGGGGGCATGGCCCGCTTGAAAAACTCCTGGGCTGAAATGCATGTATGCATGTCATGCAAGAGGGAGCAAGGTGGGATCAGAAAGATTTCAAGAGTAGGAAATCTCAAGTTTACCCCTATTTTTTCACTTGTAGCTTCACCACAGGCAAGTGCTGTGTTCAACACAGCTTGTCAAGATTTCAGGTTTCAAACTAAATGTTCTGAGCATTGTCCTTTACAAATTCTTTTAATAGTCTTTTGCTCCCCCCTCATCATTGTTAACAGAGTACAAAGGAGCCAGAGGCTGCAACGCTGAGCATTACAGATGTGTCCTGTGGCCTCACAGACTTCACAGCCCTCCTTTAGGCACCAAGACTCCCTATATGAATGCATGGGGAGAGTCAGTGCCTAAGAAATGGGAGCCAAAAAGGCTAATGCATTTATAATGGAACTACCTAACCTAGCAAGTGGGAAATTCCAAGGAGAGGGGTAGGGCTTAAGTGTGGGGAACTTATGGCTTAACGCCAGGTAGAAAGGAGATGCTTATCTCTGCTAGGCATTCAAAACTGTGAATCATTTCCAGGAGGCAGGTGTCTAGGATGACTTGTTCCTACAAAATGTGGCAAAGGATGAGAGGAAGGGGGAAGAGAAGGATGCAGTGACACCTCTTTTACCTGAAAGCTAAATGTGCCCATCCTGCTTCAATCTTCTACTGGTTAGGGCACTTACCTGCAAATGTGGGCAGATCTGGCTTCCAATCTTTGCTTCAGCTATACTTAACTAATTAATATATAGCTGATAGGGCAATTTTTTTCCTGTTTCCCAGCATCCCTCCAACCTAATGACTATTTAAACATTCTGTACACATTCTTCAACAGGAAGGATTCAGAGACCTGCCACATCAAACTTTCCATTAGCTTGGTGGCAAGGGAATTAAGCTGGGGAGTGAGAAGCAGATGCACATCAACTCAAGTAAGGTTGTGGGACCTAAATTAATTCCCCACATGCAGGTTGGGCACTTTAGCTATTGGGCTGTTGTTGTAAAGAAGGGCACAAGTACCACCTAGAGAGTGTGCTTGGAGAATATGCTCCCTGTGTTGAGCTCCAGAGATGAAGAATGTGACAGAATGCGTAGCTCGTGCACCCTAGTTAGACATGTGCAAGGCCAGCTAGCTGCTTAGAATTGCCAAAGCTTAGCAGGATCTAGGAATGCCCAGACATAGATGTTTAGTTGTCCATGGAACATTACAAAGAGTCACACTGGTACCTAGGGGCCTTTGGGCTAGGGACAGACATTCAAAAAGCCTGAGCCTGAATTGATTCAATCTTTGCAAGGTAGTGTAACCTGCAAAGCTTGAACCAATTTGGAGGTGGATAAACATTCCCTTTTTATTCTAGAAATGCAGGTACATGCCTACAGTGGCTCACGGTAGAAGTGGAGGGGTTTTCAAGCAGCCCTCCCTTCTTTTTCATAGTGCTGAACTGAGGGAGGGGGGGGGGAGGTCCTGGCAAGATGCTCCGATTAGGAAGGGGTTTAAACCCTGACCCTGGCTGCACCATCTCAGGCTTTCCCCTGCTCGCTGCTCAAGGGGTAGGAGTGTTACACCAGCCCCCCACCCCAAGATAGCACTCTGAGGTAAAGTGGTGGAGTGCAGTGCATGCATCTGTTGATGATACTGTGCTTTTCAATCTCCCTTTCCCTGTCTGCAAACCTTACAGGACTGCAAAATAGAAAGAGGATAAAACCGTAGTGTTTATCAGCTCATAAGCAAAACAAAAACCTCTCTCATAAGCTCAAGCTCTTCTTAAACAGTTTTTTCCAAGGAAGGAACAGAGCGATATTACCAGCTACCTGTCGATTAGCTCCAAAAAGCCCTAAGCAGACACTGTCCTGTCTGCCTTTGTCCTGTCTGCCTGTTCCAGTGAAACTGGAGACACAGACACCTCTCAGCATTAGCTAGCATACCACATTCCTGGAGGCCATGGGGCTGGGGTCTGTGCTGTGGGAGAGAGGAGGGACAGATTGGGAATCCCTTCTTGAGCAGTGAGCAGCAAGGGAAGCCAGGCAGACACTGCTGTGCCTGCAGCCTCCCCCTGAGCTCTGGCTATGGAGGAGACGGGTGGGGCTAGCCTGTTCTTTGGAGCAGAGAGCATAGCTTAGCCCACCCCAGCCCAAGGCTACAAAGCATCTGGGAGGCTGGGGGATTCTGGTTTAACTTAAACCAGCAAGGGGTCTGGGACAGGTGGCAGGTGCCTAAGTGATTTGGTGGATGAAGACCTAAGAATTAAGGATGAAGACCTAAGAATATGCTGTTTGTGATGCTTATGTTGATATATCTTGAGTTACATATCAAACCACAAAAATACATTTTTCATCGGTTCTAAATAATAGTGAGAATTACATCATCATTATATAATGGAAATTTGTAGATAAAAACTATAACCTGAGTTAAAGACTTGAAATGACATTAGCTCTAAAATTGAAATAAACAAAGCAAACTACATATTGAACATGATCTCCTGCATAATTTGGGATTTCAGTGTATTACAGTGCTCTTAATCAAAGTCACCTATCTTGTAACCTTAACTGTTTGAATATCTCTTCTGCTTGAATGTCAATACAAGCCAATAGTGCAGGTCAATGAGGCTGCTTCACAGTTCACACACTGTCCTTTATCATCATCAGGCTGTACTTGTTGAAGAGCTCAACAAATGAAGCACTAAGCAAAAATCAGCAAAACTTGCATCTTTGGATGTACAAAAAAAGAAGTCTATGTTAAAAAATATAAATAATAATTTCAATGAAAAATAGAGCTTGTTGACAGATTACATGAACTAGAGACACCTTGATAAGGGCAGTGAGGGCGAGTTGACATTAGGTGCAGTTGTCCTATGGTAACTATAACAGACAAGCTGTATCTTCTCTGTGATTGAATAAAGGGTGTTTACCCTTGGGGGAATATTATGCCACCCTCCCCTACACTAATTGGATGAACTTAGAAAAGTGGAGCTTAATTTAATTTGTGCAAGCACACACATTTTTGGGTCCTGTGTTGCAAATTTGATCATCCTTAGATCCCCTTGACACACATGGGAGCTAATACTTAGCAGTTCAAAATCAGTCAGGATGAGTTTTGAACTTGCTTGCTGTCAACCCAACTTGCTTGTTTTGAACTTGCTCCCAGTTTTGAATTTGTTGTCAACCATTCATAGGTGTGCTATGATTGTGGGTGTGAGGGACAGGAGAGGAGGCAATCAAGTGTGACCTGGGAAATAGTCCTTTATTTCTTTGCCTATCCTCAAAGACTAATGGTGCTATTATTTAAATTAGTGTGGTGTTTTCCAAATGTAGAGGAAGGCACATTCCCAGCTGGAGCTATAAGAATATGTAGGGAAGGAAGAGGATTGTTGGTTGAGTTTTATTTGGTTGCTTTACACATCTTGTTACAAATGTTCCACAAATTGTACAAAATTCTCACCCCCCATCTTAATCAGTTTTTGTGCCCTACTACTTAATGCCAGCCAAATACAAATAGACTGTCTGACTGTAATCCCTGCTGCCCTTCTCATTCATTGTCCAAACAGTATGTCTTTACTAGTATTTAGGGCTGACCTCAAGCTGCTCAGGCCAAATGGGAGTTCAGGCCCCCAAGACCTCCTTATAAGCTGCTGAGTATTAAGGCTGTACAAAGCTTCAGTCCCCGCTTCGATTTGGCAGAGATTCGGCCTGATTCAGTGGCCAAGTCTCTGAATCTGAATCAAATCAGAGGACACTAATCTCTCCGAATCAAATCGGAACTCTCCAAATTGATTTGGAGAGATTCGGAGATTCAGACACAGGCAGCTTTAACTGTTTTTTCTACATACCTCTAGGTAGCAGGGGCTCATCAGTGCTGCAACGGTGGGGTGCATGTGGGGGCTCCCCAGCACACTTGGCTGCAGACCCAGAAGTGGACCAGAAGCACTTCTGGTCCACTTCTGGGTCCGCCGGGGTGTGCAGGCCCCCCCCCCCCCCACCGCTTGCCCCTGTCTTGGTGTCTGGGGCCTCCTGGGTCTGGAGGAGGGCACCCAGGGTCCCCTGCAGCTGATTGTTCAGCCAGGTGGGGGGGGGCACAGCCCCCCACCCCCATGCACTTCCCCGCAGACTCGGAAGTGTACCGGAAGTGCAGCCAAGTGTGCTGGCCCCCTCTGCCCCCCCACTCCTGGGACGCTCCATGCACCCCAGCATTGCAGCACTCATAAGCCCTGCCTGCTATCTCAAGGTATGTAGAAAAACCTTTTAAAGCTGTGTCTATATCTGAATTGCTGATTCCCCAAATCAGCATCAAAACTTCAGATTCGGATTCAGCCGAATCGAATCAGGGACAGTGATCCGAATCAACAAATCAAATCACTGTCCCCAGTTCAGGCCGAATCTGAATTGAATAGGGCCTGCTTCACACACCCCTACTGAGTATCAACTCAATTGAGTGCCATTTGCAAGTGCCATTTGAGGCAATCAGCGCCTTGCAAATGGCACTCAACAACCTGAACCACTTATTTCTGAGTCCATTTTGTATGTCCTTCTAGGATTTTCAAAGAGGAATTTGAGAGTTATCACCAGTTTTCTCCAGCTTTTCAAAATTCCATCTTTCATGAGTAATAGCAGCATAAATCCAATAGGAATACCTTCAGAAAGTACAATCCAATGAGACAGGACAGGTAGGTAACAGTCTCTCTCGCCATGTTCAATGCATTTATTCTTAATGTAATTTCTAGGTGTATAACAAATATTTCTGCTACTTAATGCAACTTTTATTTCATTTTTGCTATCTATTTATGACCATAAAGGAGAATCTATAAAGAATGGACTTTAAAAATACTAAAACAATCTAATTGTGCTACCTTGATTTGCTTTGATATTAGACTATAAAAATAAATACAAGAACCTTTAAGTTTTAAAACCTTATCTGCACTGCGGGTTTTTAAGCAGTGAGGTCCCATTTTAATTAAACCACCTTCCTTTGGTTCTGCACAATCTGTGTTCATGGCCTGTTAGAAGAAGCATTTAGTCAATTAACTATTTTATTAACCAATTGATTTTTTTCTGTAGGTCCTTACCTCCTTGTACCTGTTAGGAATGGTTATGAAAGCTGAATAAATTGGTTTCTTTCATCTCTAAAAGGCAACAATAAATAATAAAACAGTTTGAACAAGGTTTCAGTGGGGAACCTAAATACGAATAAAAAATACCTGCCGTGTATTATACAGTGTAAAATACTAACTGCTAGGAGCAGCACAGTATTTCAATAAATCATATTGTCACGCTGACCTTTATTGATACACTGTTTTTCAACTTAAAGCATCAGTCCTGCTGCTTTAAAAGATCTTTTGTTGTGAAAGAGCTGCAGATTCATCAGGTAAGAAAATAATGATTTGATAACTACAGGGTTATCTAAAGCTACACTAAAAAAAAAATAAGCTCTCATAGGGGCTATTTAAATCCTGATGTCACAAGAAAACAAATAGACATTCTGGAAATAAATAGAAAGTGTGATTTATATTACTAGCTAGTGAGCTCACAGAGGGAGGGAGAGAGAGAGAAACACTTTCCATTTCTAGTAGATAATCGACTGTTTAATTTTACGGAACATTCTCTTGTTATAAAGTATAGCAACTATGCAATGGCAATATGGCATTATAAAATGCAGTTCACCACACTGGCTGAAATTCAGCAGATTTATTGGTTCACTTGTATCAAAGGCTGGATTGGAAAGGTTAGGCATTTTTACAGTAACAGAAAAGACTCCTATCATAGTAAAGTTACTCTTAACATAGCTAAATATGTACATACTCCTCCCTAAGCTACCTGTCATCTTTAAATACAGAAGAATGGAGGAAACTGTCCATAGGTCCAGTTCAGGATCCAGCATATGATTAACATGTGCAGTAAGTATGAGGTTAATTCTGAGTGAAGGTGGATTCAAGTGCATTAGGGTATTTTGAGCTGTTTTCACAAGGCTGTTGCTATTAAATGGTGAAAATTCACTGGGGCACCCCAAGGGAAGATAAAATCTAATGGTCACAAACTCCAGGAAGACTGTTTTAGGCCGGACATAAGAAAAAACTTCTTTACCGTCCAAATCCCCAGAATCTGGAATAAACTCCCCCACCAAAGTGGTGCAAGCACCTACCTACTCTGGACACCTTTAAGACACACTGGGATACCTATCTTGCTGGGATCATTTGACTCAAGCTGACTTCCTGCCTCTTGGGCAGGGGCTGGACCCAATGATCTTGTGAGGCCCCTTCCAGCCCTGATGTCTATGATATCTTTGATATTCTATGAAACCAGACACCCTTCTCTTGTCTCGATTGGTAAGAACATTGTGGGATCCTTTGTGCTCATGGATTTCAGTATGTTGTCTCATAGTGCATGAGGTTAGAAAACCAAAATGCAAACTGTATGATGAAGAGGGAGGTTTAGGGCTCAGTTAACATAACACTCTTGCAGGACTGTCCGTAGTATATACCACTTCACCCTAGCCACAACCATCACTCTCTCCATTGTACATCTAGATTTGGAAAGAAAAGGTATGCCAGGCAGAAGAGGGACACTGATGGTGGTTATTCAGTACTTCCCATGTTCCATGTGCTTTCAGTGGTTCATTGGTCTAAATTTGATGGGGTCTTGGAAGGAACTGCAGTCTACATATATTCCTTGAATAATGTCCCCTGTCCCTTCCTCCCTTCCATGTTACTGCCAGATCTGCATACAAGGCAACTCTGCTGAGTTTGGATAGTGGGATAGTTAGGTGTTTCTTCATCTGCAGAGCCTTCCACCACATGCTTTCTCCTCCATATATTGTTATTCTGATGTGTTAGTCTTTGAAGTGAATCACAGGTTTCGAGATCAGAGGTAAACTCAATGGAAAACTGATTGGGGACAGGCTGATCCTCAGATGATTCTTAGTTCCTCCCTCGTTTGCCCCCTCCTGCCCCCTCTGACCACCCTGCTTGCTATCTCCTGCACAGATGGCCATTTGACTTTCCTCACTGTGCACCATGTACCCTTCTATATTCTCCCGACATCTCTTTTGCTATTCTTAGCTTCCCATCCACCCACTCTTCCTCTCCCCAGCTCCTGTTTTCCGTGGCCTGCTCACCTGTACTCATTCCAACAGGTCACCTAGGAAGTCAAACTTTACCTTGACACCCTCCTCTCCATTAGCAGCTCCATACTTCTCCTTTTCAAGCCATGTGACTATCAGGAAACACAACCCTCATTCCCCACCCTCTCCCCACCCCCCACAAGATCTCCTTAAATCCCCCTCCCCCTTTCCTATCTTATTGCTCCCCACTTACAAAATGTGAACAAAATCAGGGGTCAGATAGCATTGCATTCTCATGCCATTGAAATAAAAAATTAAAATGCTACCATATGGGGCATTCAGCCCAAAATTAATCAAAATGAGCCAGGATGTTGCCTTTTCTTTCCCAGAATGTGCCATCTCTGAGGCAGACATGTCCTTGGCTTTGCTGCAATGATTGCCTTGTACAGTGATGCAGAGAATAGCTGAAGACAGTAGATTTGTTGACATTTTTGGATATACCTCTTGTGCTCCCTGTCTTGCTGGCCCTGGAGCACTACAGGAAACATGGGCCAGAATAAAGTTGAATGATATGTATTTGTCACTCACTCAAGTGGCTTCCATTTCAATGTCCCTTGCTATCATACTTTCATTGTTATTTGGAGCTACTGAAATTTCAGCTTCTCTGGAGCCCGAGCTGTTGGGCTTGTCAGCTAGTTCAAAATGTCCGCACAGTATGAACAGAATTTACTGTCCTCTGTGCAAACTGTTTTGGTGGCTCTAATAGCTATGCCTCTTTTATGCTCTAGTGGGTAACAATCTGCCTTTTTCAAGAGAAAAAAAGTTTTGTTTGATCGAATGTCTTGCTAGTTTTATATTAAAAGTAAAACCTCAAAAACTCACAGGTGGCTGAGGGAGTTCGCAGTGAATTCAAATCATTGCCTGGTCTTACAGTTTCTCCTTGGATTTAAAATCTGGGTGACAAAAAGCATTAGATTTTTTTAACTGGCAAGACTAAAATGTGAGATAGCCCTTGTATAATATGGATTCATGCCACCACGCCATGCTTTCAGTACTGATGCCATCAGAACCCAATTTGCTTTTTGCCTGCATTTGCTATTCCAAATGTTCTTTGCCTCTTGAAATATTTCCTCATTGCATTGCTTCGTAGTACTAATTTGCCAAACCGTTTCATTCTTTAGCAAAACTTTACAAACTTGCTAAGTTCACCTGGAGTTTTTAAGGCCCTGGGATTTAAAGCAAACAAACAAAAACAAGCAAAAACTCGATTTTTTTAGTCCAATTTTTGTATACTCTATGTGGTTTGCTGCTGTCAGCCAGAAGGGCCCCTAAGGGAGACCCAAGGTCGCTACTAGCTGAAAAGAGACATTGCAAAAGCAGTTAGGATGAAAGAAAATCCCCCTGGGGCTTTGGACTTACAGTTTCCTGGCTCTTGCGACTCAAAATAAATGTATCACTGTCTGGAGTGAGCAGCCATATTCTCTCTCGTGAAGTTAACACTGCAGTTAAACATTGCAGTTAGGTGAAGTGGATGAAAATCCTTATCCATATATTATATATGCATCAATGCCTTTCCTCTATACACTAGGGGACAGAGTGAATTCCTGGTACCACTGAAGTCAGTGACAAGATCCCATTTACTTTAACGAAGCCCAGGATTTCACCACAGAATCACTTGAAAAAAAAAAAAGACTGTCTGAATGCAATTGCTTCAGGGAACAAATCATTGTACAAGTTCATAGAAGTGCAAAGTAGGATGATGATAAGGCAAGAGAAGCAAATATGACATATGTCCAAAACCTGCCTTTTCCACTCAAAGTAAGGTTTACTTTAATCCTTCTTAAAGAAGCATATGGTACCCTTACAGGAAAAACCCTTTAAGATTATAGCAGATGAACTTTGAGGTGGATTTGGGATTAAGGCCAGGTACAGACATTACACTTTTACCAGTATAAGTGATCAGAAACTGGTCAAGTCATTGGAAACTGTTACCCATAACAGTACAGAAGTTAGGCATACAAAACCGACGTATACCCATAACAGAGCAGCAGTTCAGCACACACAGACTTGTTTAAAAGAGATGGAACCCAGCCTAAGAGTCCCCCCACCACCGAAGGGTGAGCACATGGTCTGTTCACTACCGATCTAAACTACACCACTGACAGAAAACCACGTAACAGATCAGTTCCTCCTTGGGCTTTTTTGAACCTAGCCTAAGCCTCCAAATGAACTGGGTTTTCTTCCATTGACCTTGACCTTGAGTAAGTTATTAAAAATCTCTCATTCCCCCTGTTCTTAAAATGCATCCCCCCACCATTCTCAAAATAGGAATACAAATACTTCCCTACTTCCTCTAAATGTCATGAGGCAATATTTATTAATGCATCTGTGACGCCATATGAAGCTCATTTTAAAAAAAAGACACCTACACTATAACAAGCAAAGCATTAATAGGTAAAAGAAATATAGTCAATACTCCTCACTTTGGAGAATGAAGTTGTGAACATCTGGGAATTTAACTGAATTAATTTTCTTACATGCTTTCAAAAGTTTGCCCATCTGTACGTCATACAAGACAATTAAGTGAACCATCCAGTCAGCAGTCTCTCCTCTGCTTGAGAGGAAAGAAATTAAACTCCAAGAAAACTCCAAAAACATAAACCGTGCTCAGGACTGAACCCTTATACAAGGCCCAGCTATGAACCGGACCTTTTTCATTCAGTTTAAAATTGAAGGCTTGCTGAGACGGAAGAAAAACTACAGCTAAATTGTATAATGTCCTCTCTTAGGAATGAAGAGAGAAGGTGGTAGCCAGCAGTTTATGCAGTTAACCTTTTTACTCTATGCTGAATGTGAGTTACTCACTTAAGTTTGATTTTAGGTAATTCCTCATATTATCATGAATGAAGTTTTGGGCAATGGCTTATCAAGCATCTGAAGAATGAGAGATCGTGGATCTCTAAAGTGAGATGCTATTGTTTAACATTACTGTTTAGCTATGACTTGCAGAAAATGCACAAAAAACTTCCTGGATTGGATACCTAATAGGGCTGCGTGAAGCTTCAGTTGCTGATTCGATTCAGAGGAGATTCGGCCCAATTTGGCAGCCAATCTCCATATCTGAATCGAATCTGGAGACCAGGTAAAAGGTCTGAATTGATTCGAAGCCTCCAAACCAATTCAGAGAAGATTTGGAGATTTTTTTTAAGTGCTGGGATACTGGGGCCAGGTGGGGCAGCCATTGATGGGGCTGGGAGAGCGGGCAGGGGATGGGGCCTGAATCTCCAAATCAGATTCAGCCTAATCAATTCAGGACAGTGATTCGAATCACTGAATCGAATCACTGTTCCCCAAATCAGCCAAATCTGAAGCAAATACTAGCTGCTTTGCACAGGCCTAATAACTAATGCTGTGCTGAGCCTGTAGCTTTACGTCCAGTGCGGTCTGTTATGTCATGTGACTGATCCAGCTAGATGTGAGACATCGCAAAGCCATAATGTCACTCAGGCCAGTTTTGAAAAGGAAGATTTTTTATTCTTCTTCTTACAAAAATGGGACTCTTTGTCAGCTGTCTGTTAAAATTAAAGCTGTTGTAAGGTCCTCATGGGAGAGTTATGCTCCTCAAGCCCTTGCAGGCTTACAAGCAGCTCATTGTTGTATTCCCAAAGGACTCAGGAGAACATCCATGTCAAAATACTTGTTCGGTTTCTGATGAAATGTGAACTCTTATTAAAAAAAAAATTGCCAAAATGCTTGCTATAGAGAAAGTCAAGACACTAACCACATCCCAAATGCCAAATATAAGGGTAAAATGTATATTATACCCAATGATGTTAATTGGAGATACTTGCAAACAATTAGGGGGCAGGTTGAGCTAGTTGAATACCCTGAGAATGAATGAAAAGTCTGTGGGAAGAACACATTAAAAGGAAGGTATGCTCAACACCTGCTGAGAATGGGATACCAAATGCTCCCCCAAATAATGTCATGTTAAACCCCACTGATCTCCTGGTGATACCAGTTCAGTTTGACTCATGCTAATGTTTTCCATTTAGGAGGCAGGAACTAAAACTGCTTCATTTAAATAGCTTAGGTAAAGGTGTAAATAGCTTTGTCTCAGAGGTCAGATGGTAGTATCTACTGATTTATATTGCTGTTTATACTGTGATCATCACTCTGCTATTAAAAGCACCTCACTTAAAACAAAAAAGTTATACAAGACCTTTGATCCTCTCCCCACTGGCCCTGAAGGCATGAAGTTACACTTCATTATCATAGGAAGATAATAGAAGGTTTTTAATTTGTTCTTCAATATGGTGAGACTACTTGGGTTTCCAGATTAAAAGGTCTATGTATTGGGCAAGCTCATCCATTTCCTTGCACCTCTTGTTTCTAAACTGAGTTGATTGTGATGATGCTGAGAACACTGTTTAGGCACCAGCAATGTTCAGCCCACATTAACTGCTTTACCTGGTTATCTACCAGGCTACCTTGCTGACTACCACAATCACCGTGACCAGAGAATGGTGACAGGCTTCACTGAGAAAACTTCAGATTGATGAAGTAGTTCTGGTTGAAAATGGATCCTTGCCAAATTCATTGGTAGGTTGTGCATAAATTGGAGGTCAGATATTTGGCCAGGTGTAGGTCCTCTTTGTACACTTCACTTAACTGTGCAAATATGACTAGCAAGTGCCAAGTGAATGCTTGCTACTGCTGGCCTAGACTTTGAGACTGTATTCCTAGATCAAAGGTTCCCACGGAGGAGGTTGTGACCACAAGTGGGATGGCAACCTCAGAAATGCAACTGGAAATGGGGTCACCAACAGAAAAGTTTCAGAATCATTGCCCTACAAGAGCCACAAGAAGGGAATAACTTAGTTTGTTTCTCAACCTCAGCATTTTCTGCTAGGACAAGATGGCACATGCCTCAATGGATACAGCAGATTTGAAAACTTACCTATTATGCTTCATCATTGCTCACGTGGAAGGAGTTCAAGTAAACCAAACAGTACAGAAATTTATAAGCCACTGGATATGTCCTGAAAATGGTTAAATATAAATATGGGACTCTGAGACAGAGTGAATATAATTCATCTTCATCAAGAAGAGTAAAGCTCACTGGACAACATGGGTCCAATGTAGAAATTAAAATGTAACCCATATTCTGCAATTTATGCACATTCAAACAATCTGCAGCTTTTATTAAGTTTCCTATCTCTGCAGTTAAGTTCTGCCAGATCAATCCGTACCTCATTTTCATTAGGGTCTTGACAGTTTATACTGAAACTAGCTTGGTTATATAGAAATAAAGCTCGCTTTTCTGTGGCTTTCCTTTGTTTAGAAAACTATGCCTTTGGTAAACACTGGATGGAGCCATTAAATTACATTTACAGTAGAGGCAATATACTCTATACTTCATACCATTCAGAGAGTAGACCTTATATATAAGGTTGGGAGAGGACTTCTGGAAAATAAAGTAGTTGGTCTACTCAGTAGACCATGCTGAGTATATAGATATAAATGTTTCATGCAAGAAAGTAAAAATCATACAAACTCTTAAGCCTTTGCTTAGCTTTATACATATGAATAGTCCCAGTCAATTCAGCTTCATTATTTTGGTTATGTTTGTTGTAAAGTTAAGCACATATAAGTGTTTGCATGATCTGTGCCTTAACCTGCACATTGTTTTCAACCACTTTACATTTTATTCATGCAAATGTATGAGCCAAATCACATAATCTAGTTGCCAATTTGTTTCCAGGATGATGATGACAATAATGAGAAAAAAGAAAGATGATACTGAAAATAAATCATTAGTTCTAAGTGAATGGATAAATAGGGTTGTTTGCATATTGAAATGCAATTCTATTATATCAAGCAAAGCCATTATAGATGTCAGTTCTGGCTAAAATGCATTAGCATTTGGGGAAATAAACAAAGAGAATTTAAATACAAATATCTATTCCTTAACAAGTTGAAATAATGTTTTTTAACTACTGACAAAAGAAGAAAGCAGAAGTCAAAACCTTTGTAAGTAGTGTGAAGCACTCCCACATCTTCCAGGTGAATTTCAGCAGTGATATTCTGTCCTCTTGATAGGAAGTTCTCTGAACATTGCAATTGCAAAAGGGGACAGAACAATACTTGGCCTTGAAAATGAGATGTGATACTGAAGTACACCTTTTCAGGGAAACAATCTGCATCTTTTCAGAGATGCAGATCAGAAATAGCAGCCTGTGAAGACAGAGTATGCTGAGGGTGGTGTGCTGCTGAACTTGCTAGGGACCATTGCAACTCCAGAACAAATTAGAGCAACCATAGGATTGCTCAGCAACTCTGAATATTGACAGGACCTTTTACAATGGCTATTGCTCCTCTTTTTCATATGACAGAGTTACCTGTCATCAACATGTCTCTATGGTTATGGCTACATTGCAGACACAGGTGCAGCTACAGTTTTTTCTTAATGAGTTTTAAAGTAGCTCTCTCATAACAATATAAGCACAGCAGCATGAAGCCCAGCGCAGGCTGTGCAAAACCCAGCGGGGATCTTGGGTAACCATCCACACCGCTGTAGCCACACATCCTTCTTGTTGCTTGACATTCATACTTGAAGATGAGCTTGGGGTATATCTATATGAGATAGATTACAACTTTAACTGTGCACACTCACCCAATGCCATAGACTCAGAGAGAGGCCCTACATATACCCAGATCATTTTCTTTTTGTCTGGGCTATTTGTGGATGAATGAACTATTACAAGAAGGGTAGGCCACTATGTAGTACAATATTCTGCCTCTGATATGTAGATCTAAGAGGAGAATTTCTCACTTTTCTGATTTAGAAAAGGTTTCACCTTCTATTCACATTAATTTTGATTCACTGAATAGACATATATGGCGATTCATTGCCGTGACACACACCTGTACAACCTAGCTGACTTCTGTGAGATTGCAGAGGTGTAATGCAAGGCAGATTGTGAATTTCTGTCTCTATTCATAGCACTTTTCTTTAAAATTTTCAAATCCAGAATTCCAGAAACAAGGGTGAGTGGATGTACAAACCCTCTTCTTGGGTTGCTTAACGTTCTCTCTTTAAGCAGCCCATGCACCACAGCTACATGCCTGCAAAGAGAGATGGCCAGGGAAACTTGCTGTGAAGTAAGTGGTTATGTTAACTTACCAAATAAAATGGGTGGAGGTCCTAGATAGTGTGTTAGATTGACCTTTCAGGTCATAGACCCAGATGTAATATGCGCCTACCATACAATTTAAACATAAAACATTTAAATTAACATGTACTGTCCCTCAATTATCTCGTCTGGGGATGGAAATGACCTTTCACTATAAATCAGCCTGACCTCTCTGCTGCTGACCTGATCTCTGCTGATATTCTATCTAATCCAGGTTTACCAAGTTGTTGGGTTCACACTTCTATCTTATAGTAATCACACTTCAGACTGTTGGATCGCATCCTATGGAGCTTTCCCCTTAATACTCATATTAGGTTTTTCTACTGCCCATCTCTCCTAATTATTCTATTTGGTTATCTGAATAATTTCTTCTGTCTTCTTAATGTTCATAAACTTCAAGTACTTAAAGACCGTGACCAACTTCCTCCTTAGTCACTGATCTGCCAAGCTTAGCCCATTTCATTCTTTCCCAATAAAACAGCAGCTGCCCCAGACCACATTTAATAACCCTTTTCTGAACTCCTACTAAGTTTTCAGTATTTCTCAAGGATTGGACAAAATATTCCTAATGTTGTTGCACAATAGCCATATTAAGGAACAACTCAGTTTTCTTCTGCAAGAAGATGCCTCTGCCCCTACAACCTCCAGTTTGTCCAGCTGTTGGACCCTGCTAAGACTCTCCCAACGTGTGTCAGCCATTGCTATATTTTTAGGCATGTGGTCACCTGTCCATTCGGAACTGATTTAATCCAGGGCTAGCAGTTTATTTTACATAGTTTGCTAAACAGCCATCAGATAGTAGCAATTACCTTTACTCTGTGCTAAACTTGGTTGAGAGTTGAAAATGATGAATAAGAGCTATAAATCCAGCACTTTTCATGAGCATTACACTCACTTTAAAAAATTGGAGTTAGGCAGTGATGCATGTTGCCAACTCACCCTATCTATCAGATATTTGACTTTGCTCTCAACCATAAAGACAGGATGATAGTAATTCTTTTTCTGTCAAAAGTTAAGTAGACATTCTTTATATATTAGCTTTTATTCATGGATGTTTGCATTAGGTATTGGGAATTCTTATTTTACCAGTTCTAATCTTGTGAATTCTGATTTGCTGAATGTACATGACTTATCCCAAAGGGATCTCAGAGAATCATAATCTGAGTGCGATCAAAGCTTGGATATATGGCTCAAGTTAATTTTGATTTCAAATAACATAAATTATGAGCCATCAGAAGTAGACATTTCTACAGGCTATTGAAATGCTGCAGTGGGGTGCAGATAAGAATCCTGTTTATTCTTTCATCTTCCCAGTAACTTGTACTATACAAGCAAATACATTGTATCCCAGAAATTCAAACAAACTTTTCATTTTTGCTGAATAATAGCTTAACAATAGGTCTTTTGTATCAATGAACATCATGGGAAGTAACCTTCTAATATCAGTCCTGTAGACATTAATCTGGGGCATAAATGTCACTCAAGAATTGTTCTATGGCCTTTTACATACAGCACTAGAATAATCACAAAATAAAACATCAAGGACAAACAGATGTAATTAATATTTCTAACCTCTATTGAGGATTAATAGATCTTCAGCTATTATAATTATTGTAGCTGCATTCATGTCAGTGGAGCTATACCAATATATATCCACAGAGGATCTGGTCCTGAATATTCTGCCTTACGTTATACAAGTTAAGCCTCTGAGAGCTTAGACAAGTTCTTCTAGCCAAATCCAGCCTCTCTTAGGCTGCACAATTAAATAGGTCAGCTTCAGCAGCCTGATAAAAAAGACTTCAAAAAGATAATGCCATTATGGCTTTGATGTTGTTGAAGACTCGCATTGCATTTCTAAGTGAATGAATCAGGAGCATTAGCTCAAGGGATGAGTAACCTGCCATAACAAGTAGGAACAAACAGTAAGAGTCCACAATAATATCACCTCTCCTTCAAATAGAAGTTCACTCTCATTTAGGTAAGAAATTGGATACATAAACCTCAGCTAACTATGACCTTACCCCTCCAAATGTCTATCACCAGGGGGTAACTATTGCATCAAAAAGAATTTTAGTTCTAGAGGCCCTGTAGCTCTTTATAATGACAAGTACCTCTTATTATTGTAACCATTGCTCATAAATTAGAGTATGGATTTTGTGTTCCTTTGTGTAAGAGTACAAGAAAGCTAATTCAATACTCTATGGGGGCAAAAATCCATACCAAAAGAAAAACAATCTTTTCAATGCTGACATCTGATTTAATAATTCTATGATAATTAACTAAATATCTGGAGAGGTCATGGAACTAGTTTCCATTAGTCTATATTTCTTTAAAGAAGAGATTTAAATATTTCTTCAGGGGCTACTCTGTGTCTGCAATTTACCATTTCAACAGGCTATGCAAATAATTTAGTGCCTCTTGTTTCACTAGTGATTGGCAATTATAATGATATAGGACATTTCCACTGAGAAAGTTATGTTATGGGGAGATGGATTACCAGATAGTCACAACTAGGCACAAATCAACCTTTGGGGTTTTTTTTTTTTCTCTATGCATTAAGAAGAAATCGCCAATCATTGTCCTATGCCTTATGTACATTTGGGGCTTAAATTTGGTCTCAAGCGAGAGGCTAAAGCAGTGAATAATGTAGAGACACTCTTCCCCAACAACAGTTAAAAAGGGCTTTGCACCTTAGGAAGATATAGTGCTTTATGGAACAGGCATATGTGTACCACCTTTTCTTTTGGTGTTTTGTATGGTCTGGCTACTTGATTCTAGGGCTGCTATTTTTTGTGAGTGGTCAAAGCCAGGGTTCTAGCTTTAGCTGTAGAAGATTAGCAAAGAGAGATATGAAAGCTTAGGACAGCCATTGAATTCAGGGGATGATAAGGTCCAACAGTATGCCTTATCACACCTTATACATACTGGGAAAAAAATTTCATTGTGTTCTTCCCACATACTTACAGGTGGGTGAATGCGACTGATATCATTCAGACTAGCAATTCCTCCTGTATTCCCTCCCTTAAAAGGCAGCTCGCTACGCAGTGGGTGCATCTACATGTGCAATTACCCTGATGCAATAAACTCCAGTGCAGTTTGTGCCGGACTCAGCTGCTCCCAGGCACAGCATTTACACATGCATCCAGGATCACAGCAATTTGAGCCAGGATGGAACATCTCCAGGCTGGCAAGGGGCCCAACCCCAGGCCCTAGGTAGTGGCATTCGGTGCAATCAGGGCTGGCTGGGGCACAATGGTGCTACAGTGCAGGGCGAACTGGTAGGCATCCCCTACATTGTAGCATCCTTGTGCCCAAGCTACCCCTGTCAACATCTACACATGTGTTACAGAAGCATAAATTACTCCACTGTAGGATAGTACTTATCCTGGACAATACTATCCCACGGCAGAGTTAATTATTTTACTGCACCCTAATATGGGCGCATGTGCAGATGGTGACACTTTACTGTGGATCTAATTAGTCAACTCCACAGTAAAGTGCACACGTAGATGCATCCAATAAGAGCAAACACCTTTTGTACCTAACTCTCCATCCCAGTATACCTTGTGTAGATATCACACCCATGCCGCATTGGTGAGGAAAATGTTACCACTAGTCTGAAGGCGTGTACAATTCAGATTTGAAAATGATTACAGGTCCATGCTATTCAGCTATGAGAGTTGTGCTGCTTAATTCTCAGTAACTTGTTCAAGGGCATATAAAAGTGTTTTCTTATATTAGGAAAAGTAACTGTCCAATATAGAAAAAGTAATCCTTAAGACATTTTACAATGAATTATGTGCTTAAATGACTAGTGTTGCTGCTCCCTGTTTATTGATAATTTTCAATTTTTAAAATATAAATGTATACATACATAATACACACACACACACACACACATATATATTTAAACAGCAGAAAATTGAGTTTTCCTGCATGTCTGTATACTTTCAAGCAGAATTAAATCAATAGTAAAAGCTTTTAAAAGCACTTGAATACACAGATTGTGGAATGCATGTATTGGATATGTAGTTAGCAAGGCGAACTGCAAGGCTCAAGACTTAACAATTTCAATAATAAATGTTTTTATGTCCTTTTCCAAGCAATTTTAGATGAATAATGAAGCTGCCAGCAATCAGTTTTAAGTAGCATAAAGCTTGTCTTAAAGGCAATTACTCTCATCAGCATGGTGTCTCAAAAAATTATCCATCACGACCCTGAAACCTGGTCACAGTTATAATGATTTCTAAATGGAGATTCCCACCATAGCAATTTGCTATCAGTACTGATATGTCTCTGGCAGGTGAGAGTTTGTTTATATGAGGAATGCCTGGCAAGTTTACATAGTGTGACTTATCCCAATCATATTGATGGCACCGCTATTTGTGAATCAATAAGGACTTATTTAAAGCAGTAGGTCCCAGTGTCTAGAAAATATATCAGTTGATTTTCCAGATTCTTGCATCTATGACTGAAACCCGTTGTACTTGACAGATGCATTTGCTAGACCAACAGACAGTCATAGATCTTAAGAATCATTGTACCAAAGTAGTCTAATATCTTATCTCTGAGATGAGACATGGGACTTCTATTGCTCCTAAAGGCTGCCTATAGACGTGCTCGTTTGCATTCTAATTAGAACACTTTCAATTACTCGAGTCTGCTCTGCAGTCTATGTGTAAAGCGCCAGCATCACCTCACTGGCATGTGTATTAAGGCCCCCATCCCCTCCCCACCTTGCTTTTCAAAATGGCTGCAGGGCACTTGAACTAAACTTCATGGAATGAGCTTTAGTTGAAGTGCCCCTGTGACCATTTTGAAATGTGGGGAGGCTTAATACATGTGACGGTAAGCCGTTTTAATTAGAGCGGCTGTCCAGAAACCACTCTAATTAACTGCCGCTGAGCACATTTATAGTCAGCCAGAGATCCCATCCATACATCCTCATTCTCCCGTGCACTTAACAGTTCACTTGAGCTGTGCAGGGGGACCTGGCTATACCCTTCAGTCACACACATGCCAATTCTCAATATAACACAAACTAGTATGGTAGGTGAGGGTGGACAAAAGTGAATAGTAAGGGGTGTCAAGCAATATCAGGTGCAGGTGTCAAAGTGATGAAATATCCAAATTAGTTTGGTTTTGTAGATTTGGGCCCTGTTTCTTTCTTCTTCCTTTTTTTTTTTTTTTTTCCTTTTTTTGTGGATTTAAATATATGCTTCCAGGAATGAGTATTATTTCTGCTTCCATCCTTGGCTCTAATTACACACAGGAGAGACAGGAAGGGGAGTGCAAAAGTACTGGAAGACAGGAACAGAAAGTTGTGGCCTTTTTGCTGGTAGACTTCTTGTGCTTATGGTCCTCATTGCAGAGTTAAGGAGCCAGGCCCAACTTCAAGCCATGAAAATTCAGCAGAGCTTCTGGAGCTGGGTTGGACTGCTGCTGAGGCATGAACTGGCAGTGCATACATAGAAAAAATGCTTCCCAGAAAAAGGCAACTGCCATTATCTCCATTTTATGGGAATATACGCTAACAAATTGCACTAGGATCTAGAGAAATAATCATACCCACCTCCTATATAGCACTTTATATCTCGAGGTGTCAAAATATTTTACAAAGAAGGTCAGTATCATTACCTTCTTTAGTAATAAGTCTCCATGTTACAGGTGGGGAATGGATGTATAGTGACTTACCAATATACACCCAACAGGCTAGTGGCAAAGCCCAGAGTGCTCACATCTCCCAAGTCTTACTCCACCGCTCAGGCCACACTGCTTTGAAGAAAAAGCCGAGGCTCTTCACAGATGACTCATCATCACTCAAAAGTACAATTGCTAGCCTGATCCATTATGAATCACAGGACATGCAGCAAATTCAACTCAGGGGATCACAGAGAAATATACATAACTCTTCTGCAAACAGTCACAAGCTAAGGCTTCATTATTACATTGCAACACTTCTGGCTTTCAAAACTCAGGGTGAACTCAATTAATAATAATTTGCAAATAATGTTCACAACTCTTCAGAATAATGTGTAACAAATACTGTAATTTGGGTTTCCATTCATTAATAAATCCCTACCCTTCATGAGAGCTGTAGTCACGGATGGTCTGGCAGCCATTTGGGCTCTGCAGTTACTGAGGATAATCATAATTCTTTAGGGAAAATTTACACACTGTTTAGCAACTATGGACCTTATGACTATGCCCAGAGGCAATTAAGTTTTTTATAATGGCAACAGAAGGATTCCAGTGAGTTGTTTTTTTTTTCTGTATCTCTCTCTCTCTGATTCTCCCTCCCGCTTTCAAGTGTGCACTGAAAACAGTAGCTATAATTACACATGCCACTGAAAATACAAATAAAGTACCTCCCAAACCATAGTTATAGCAGATACCTGTCTTTTTTCAATAATATTTGGCAGGATGGGATAGAATGGGAAATAGGGACACCATATATTTTGGCTATACTGAAGACCATTGGGTAAGTTTCTGTTGGCTCTTTGGATATACTATTTGCAAAAACGATTATTCTGAGGGAGTGGGGCAGGCTGTGTGAGTGTGTGCACATGCACACGCACACACACACACACAGACCAGAGCCGTTACATTTTCATCTCTCCTTCCCTATGATAAATATGCAATTATCATTAAAAAATCCCTATGTGTAGGTACATCATTATGTTATATATCTAATCCTATTAAAGACAATCAGCAAGCTTTCATCCCAACAATCAGTCTTTCTGACTTAGGGATCACTTGGGTGAATGAGATCCCTAGAAGCACAGTGAGGGAAAAATAGACTCTGTTTAGGAAATGTTACTTCATGATCATATTTGCACAAGAAATAAGGGCTATTTCTTGCACTGCTAACATAGGATATATTCAAAGGAGTCTTGCATGTGCACAAACAGTTGTTCAAGGAAACAAAAACACAAGGACATGTTCAATGAAGGACTTTTTAACAGATTCAAATGGATTCTCTCAACAGATCAAGAAAGGAAAGTCAGCATCATTTTATTAGGTGCCACACTTAGGCAATTTGTTTTTTATTTCAATAACTTGTGTGTTGCTGCATTAAGGTGTATAGCAAGGTTACCTTTAAACATTTTGCAATGTCACTGGCTTGTTCCCACCTCAGCTGTGATTTGTCCTTCTTATTAACCTCAAATGCATAGGAAAGCTAATTAGATTGCTTCTTTTTGTCATGATTTCATAACTCCTTAAAATTCAATATTTCTAATTATGGAAAGAGTAAATAGAGATTCCAAGGTCTTCTGCTGATTTCAGAACACCCACTTTATTTACCAGAAATAGTTACACTATAGATATATTTAAAAGAAAATAGATTGCTAATAGGTTGGTCCTCGTGTACTTCATTCTTCAAACAGCAATTTTTCAACTTCAAATACTTTTCAAATATGCCTTCTCATCTAAATTAAATTAGCAATATGAACAGTACAAGAAAACACTAGCCTTGCAAAAAAGATTGCTATTTAAAATGTAATGTTGAAGAATATAACATCAAACAGTAGTTGTAAAGGCAAATTGAATGGTTTTATAGATGAAATACAATGAATTGGGGGAGTAAAAACCCAGGCAGAATGGGGTTCCATATACAGTACAATGAAGTATATAGTCCATGTCAGTTTAAGCTTTGTAAAACACCATTTTGAACATATCCCTGCACGCTTGTCATTAGATTGTGGCAGCCTACATACTAATTATTGTTATTTCCATGTTGTACACTAGTTGCAGAAGACTCAGAGGCACTGTACTGTGGGGACACAGCTTGGGGACAGCAATGAATCTCCTACAGCCACTCTTACTCCCAACTACTAGGGGCTCTAGAAGTAGACACAGAAAGAAAGGTATATTCTGTGCCGGTCAAGTAGACTTTCTGCTCTCAGGGTACCATATTTCACAGTGTATAAGTCAAGTTTTGAAGCCCTTGAAGCCCAATTTTTAACTCTTAAAATTCAACTTAGACTTATACACTGTAACATCATCCCCTGTGAGTGGCACCAGGCTTGGCTTTCAGCTTGCATGGCCCAGGCAGTGCCACTTGCAGGGGATAGGGCTGCGCCAGCTGGGTGCTGAGCCTGGCTTCATCTGCTGCTAGCTGTGCTGCTGAGTGCAGAGCCCAGCCTCGTCCCCTGCAAGAGGTGCTGGGCTGGCACAGACATGCTTAGAGCTCAGCAGCACTGCTTGCAGCAGACAGGGCCAGGCTTGGTGCTTGGTTGGTGCGGCCCAGGTAAAGCTGCTCACAGGGAATGGAGGGCATGTCAGCTGAGTGCCAAACCTGGCACCACTCACAGGGGATGTAGACAGGGATGGGGCTGGGCTCACTGCTCAGCTGTTGCAGTCCCATCCCCTCTGAGTGGCCATGCCAGCTGGGCATCGAGCATACTGCTGCTCACAGGGGATGGGGCTGCACCAGCTAAGTACTGATCCCAGCCCCATCTGCTGTGACTGGTGCTGCTGAATGCCAAGCCCAGCTGAGCCAGCCGAGCACCGAGCCTGGTGCTGCTTGCAGGGGACATACCTGGGCTTGGTGCACAGCAGTGCCACTTGCAGCAGGCAGGGGTTGGCTGGCACATCCCCATTCCCTGTGAGTGATGCTGGGCTCAGTGCTCTGCTGGTGCAGCCCAGGCAGTGCCGCTTGCAGAGGATGGCACCACACCAGCCAAGTGCAGATCCCGTCCCCTGCAAGTGGTACTGAGGTACATGTCTGCCCCCCAGGTCCCCAGCCTGCAGGGGCCGGTATAAGTCAACCCCATATTTCTGATCCAAAAAGTTAGGAATTTTATATATCTGGTGTATAAGTCGACCTAACTTTTTGGATCAGAAAAATGGGGTCCACTTGTACACCGTGTCGACTTATACACAATGAAATATGGTACACTTGCTAATGCTTTGGGATATCTTAAGAACATAAGACTGGAATAGGCCACTGGGACGTTGAGTCCAGTCCCTTGCATTCTCTGGCAACATTTTACCCAAGGATTTTCCAAAATCATTGTTTCAAAGCCTCACACACAACTGCAAGGCATGAACTTGGGAATACCTTCTAACACATACTAGATAAAAGCAAAGGAGAAAGGTACATGGCCAATGTGCTGCCACTGCAGTGTCAAAAAAATAATTGGTTAATATTTTCTCAGAGAAACCTAGGAAGAGGATCATGCCCCATAGTATGGAGGAAGGCAACCCCCTGACAGTCCCTGCTCGACTGATCTAAGGATAAAATTCCTGCCTGACCCAAAATTTGACAGTCAGTGGGCACGTCTACATGTTCATTGATGCACAGTACTAATCAAGTACCAATTAAATGCACAGTAACCAGAATTACTGTGCAGTAGTGCTAATGAATGCCTTTTTGGTGATGCTACTGTGCAGTAGCATACTAGCACTTGTATTTTGACCCCCTTGTATTCTGAAGTGCTCTGGGTAAGAATACAAGGGGGTCACAGGGAAAGGTACTTAACGGTGGGTGTATACTACAGACCACCCAACCAGGGGGAAGAGCTGGACCGGGAATTCTTGGGTCAGCTTGTGGAGGCAGTTAAGTCGAGGGATGTGGTCATCATGGGTAATCTAAACTACCTGAAAATTTCCTGGGAGGAGCAGTCAGCCAGGTCTGACTGCTCACGTAGGTTCCTTGCTGGGATATAAGACCGCCGCCTAACCCAGGAAGTCCACAGTCCCACCAGGGGGAATGCCCTGCTGGACCTGGTCCTGGCCACAGACGATGACCTGGTAAGGGGACTCCAGGTCCTCGACCACCTGGGCGATAGCAATTATCGCCTACTGGAATTCACCATCCAGTGCTGGGTGTCAAGGGCCTGCAGCAAGGCGGTAGCCCTTGACTTCAGGAGGGCTGACTTCAACGAGTTGAGGAGATTGGTAGGAAAGGCATTGCGGTTCTGGAGAGTAGGGGAACCAGGCGTCTAAGACGAGCGGTCGTTCCTTAAGGAGATGATCCTCCGAGCCCAAGGGGTGACAGTCTCAAGGCGAGAGAGGGCAAGAGTGCTCAAAAGCCCTCTTGGCTCACCAAAGGCATTCAGGAACATCTAAAAGCCAAAAAGGATGTGTACATCCAGTGGAAGGTGGGGGCCATCATCAAAGAGGATTATACCTCCATAGCAAGAGTATGTAGGGGGGCTGTTAGGAAGGCTAAGGTGGAGATGGAACTAGGGCTAGCAACAAGGATCAAGGACAACAAAAAGTCCTTTTTTAAATAAATAGGGCACAAAAAGAAGGCACCAGGCAATGTGGGGCCCCGGCAGGATTCGCTTGGCAACCTGGTGGGTGCGCCAGATGAAAAAGCAAACCTTTTTAATACATTCTTTGCCTCCGTTTTTCTGAGCAGGGACTGGGACTTCTCCCCCACTGAGATATAGGACAGACTCAGGATTGACTCCTCCAGGCCTAGGGCCAGGCAGGACTGAGTTAGGGAACTTCTGGAGGGGCTGGACATGTTCAAATCAGCAGGTCCAGATGCTCTGCACTCCAGGGTGCTGAAGGAATTGGCAGGGGTCATCGCAGGGCCCCTAGCACAGCTTTACGAGTACCCTACTTCTATGAATCTATGAGCACTGTCCATGCTGTGACGTGCTACTGAGCAGTGTTATTAGGTTAGTGCGCAGTTAGTGTTTCATGTACATGCACCCAGCATAATCCTGAGTAGAAGAACAAGACCCTCTAGTCAGGAATCTTGGACTTTTCTAAGTACCAGGCAGATTATTAGGGCACCCCAATCAAGAACACCAGACTGTTGCTATGGCCAGTACCCCAGTGCTTTAGAGGAAGACAAATCCCCAGCCCCTGGAAAAGAAAATAAATCCTTCTTGGCCCCAGCAAAAATCCTTCGACACCTGGGATTGCTATTCTTTGCTTGCAATGTTGCTATACAATAGTTTATCCACTGGCCTCCATTTGAGGATTATACAAGTATTCATTATGAGTAAGTGGTTGCATCAAGCTTTTGTTCCCATTAACTAGTACCTACTTACTTCTTCAGAGGGTAGTAATATATATTGGGGCAATACCATATTAGATAAGATGTCTCCATGTTGTGCCTTGTATTTGTCTCTTTAAGATTTCCCCCCTCCCCCCTCCCCTCTGCCCTCTTAAAAAATGAACAATAATTTTCACCACAAACTGTCCCTTCACAAATAACGAAAACTATGCATTAAATGTGGCTGGTCCACCATGCAAAGAGGAGTTCTGACAAAAAATTAACTCACAGAACTGATAATCAGACTTAAACTGTTCTCCCTGATAAAGGACTTGGCCCATTCATTCTACAGCAGAAAAGGATAATGAATCAAATAATTATATCTGTCTGCAGGCCAGATTGTAGAAATGGATGGAAATTATACATTCTAACATAAAAATTAAAGGAAATAATTTTGCTTGTATTTTATAGCTCTGATTTTTTTTCTTCCATCAGTATATTTAAGACTAAGTTGTAGGAATGGAGTTTTAGCCATATTGAAGACAAGGCTTTCATTGACTTAACAGGGACCAGGATTTCAACTGTGGCACATTCCGTACAAAAGAAATAGATTGACTTGGTTTATATTTAAAATAAATGGGCCAGGGCCTCAGTTGGTGCAATCAACATAGCTCTATTGAAATCAACTGAGGTACAGTGACTTACTGCACACAAGAATACAGAACATTGAGTTTAAATATTCCTCAGACATTCACTGATAGAAAATGTTCTTTTCTTTTTGCTTCCTATCTCAAAATATGTCTTGACCTACAAACCCAATGCTTGTTCTGTTTTTCTTTGTTGCCTGTGTATAAATGTGCCTTTGATAATTTTTTTAAGGGGGCATGTATGTTTGGAGTGGAGGAATCAAAAAGTGATATAAATGGAAAAATCTCTTATGGCTTGACAGTGGCCCCAGCAGAATAAATGTTCCAATAATCCATGCTCAAAGTGACAAGAGGACACGTGTGATTTTTGGCTTCACTCCAAGTCAACAAGGGTCATTTGTAGCCTTGAGACATTCTTAAGATGATAATATTATATCTTTATGCCTTATTTAATACATGCATCAAGAAAAAGTTTTGGATGAAATACCACCTAAGGACTGCCATACCAAAGAGTACAACAGATAATATATCATTAAAAGGGCAGCAAAGAAGGAAGGTGGACAGTGATGTTAAAGTGACAATAATTCAGTTTCATCTGTATCCCTCGTAAGACAGCTAAGTTACTATGCATTGAGAGCTAGACACCTGTTAAAACCAGCAGAAACTAAGAGGATTGGAAAAGATATACTTGCATGTCATCAGTACCTTTGTGAATAATATAATGTGCAGATATTAGTTGTATGAAGTTAGCCAATTTATGCATATCTGTAGTACGCACTAAGTTTCAAAGTTTTAATATTGCTCAGTTGATTCTCATATGATTTAAAATGGTATAAAATAACCTTGCTGCTGGAGAAATGGAGGGACGAGTGGCTGAGCAGGAGCCTGGGGGCTACAACTTAACCCTTCATGGGCTACCAGTTGGACTGCTCCGATTAACTGGAAAGATAAGCAGAAGTAGGTCTGTATGATGTGATTTCCAAAAGGCAAGCTAATAAATTAAGCATACAAGTTAGTGAAAGAAATAGGACTGAAGAGCTCAACAACTTGACTCTGGAAAGAGTTGGAGTTTCTTGAAGTCAAGGGCACAAAAACTACCTGGAATGTGCATTTCAAGGATAGGAAAAACTTGTTGAGAGGAGGTCCAAGGCTAAGTGGATGTATAACTACTTCAAAAAGAATATTAGGAGTAAGCAGAGAGTCTACAGGGAATGAAAAGCAAAAAAAAACCCAAAAAAAACTGATCAGCAGAGAAAGCTATATTTCAGAGGTCAAGAAGTATAGGGATAAAGTGAAAATTGCTCAGTCAAGCTGACTTAGACTTTACAAAGGAAATTAAACAAATAGCAAAAGGTTCCTCAGTGACATAAATGAAAAAAAATAAGGATGAGAGATGTGGGACCACAGGAAAGAGTGAAGATAAGATAGATATTAAAGGATAAGGTAAGTATGACCCCAAAAGTAGGAGTACCTTCTGCTTCAGTTTTCAATAATGATGATGATGTTGAAAATGGTAGCTAATGTCAGATTGATAATGGGAATGAAGCTAAAAAACAAAAAATTACACACATGGAGTGGAAGCAAAACTCAGACCTCAGAATTCTGATAGAAATGTTACATGAAATCACAGGCCCAGTAGTTAAGACTGCCAATAAATCTAACAAGTTGGGAGCTGTACCATATGACTGGAGAATAGCAAACATATAGTCTGTATTTAAGAAAAGGAAAAACAGCAAGCCAGATAACTGCAGGCCTGCTAGTCTGAACTGAATAATATGCAAGGGTTTAGAGGAAATTTCAAAGGAAAGAATAATTAGAGATATAGCGAGAAATGGAAATTGAGATAAAATGCAACATGGGTTTATCAAAGGCAGATCATGCAAGCTTAAACTTGTATTTTTCTTTCATAAGATAACTGATTCTCTAGACAAATGAAATGTAGTGGATCTAATCTAAATTAAATTCACTAAAGCATTCAATACACAGCCACATCAGAAATTATTAGTTAAACTGGAAAAGAGAGGAATTAGTAGAAAAACTGTAAGGATAAGAAGCAAGATAAAGGAGAGATGACACAGGGTTGTGCTGACAGGGAACTAGTGGGCTGAAGAGAGGTGACTGAAGGACTTCCTTAAGGATCAGCCTTGGAACATATCTTATTTATGACTTTTGTCACAAAAGTAGGAGTGACACAAACTTGTTTATGACCCAAACCTGGAAGGGACTGTTAGTGCTGAAGAGGATTGGAATGCCATACAAAAAGAACAGGATGATCTTAAATGCTAAAGGAATATAAATGCCAAGGAATTCAATAGGACAAAATGTAAGATCATGCATAGGGGGACTATTAACAACCAGTTTTATTGCTGGGAATCACCAGTTGAAAATGAAAGAGGAGGAGGATGACAACTAATGCACACAGGTCTACCAGAAGATGAGTGTAACATCCAAATTTAAGGAAGTGTAGAGAAGAGGAGACTCCAATGATACCCACTGAAACCAGTGAAAGAGAAAAGAGCTCTTCAAGAGGCGTGTTTCCAGAGCAGCTGCTCTGTAATGCTAGAGAAGCCCCAAAAGGAGAGAGGAGAGAGCAAAGGCCTGGATGGAGGAGGAAGAGAGGGACACAAGGAATCTCAGGGAGGAGCCATGTGTCCCAGGACCTGAGAAGATGGGGAAAATGGCAAGCCAGCACTCAACTGGCTGAGGAGCTCTGAGAAGCTCCATTAAACTGGGAGTCATTGACAGGAGGAGCGCCGCTGAGGGGGTGGTGCCCAAGCTGAGACAACTGTCCAGAGAGGAAAGGCTAGCTGAGAGAAGCGTGGCCAAGTCCCAACTGAAAGCAGTAAAAGTTTTCCTTTTTTTTTTTTTTTTTTGTGGGGGTGGGGGGAATCTGTCAAGTTGGCATCCTGGGAGTCCAATGAATTAGAGAGTCTAGGGACCAAAGCAGCTTGTCAGGTTTAAGAGGGAAGGACTTTATTTGGACTCATACCCTCAGAAGTAAAGGGCGAAATTGGTGGCTGCAGCCTGAATGGGTTTTATTTTGTTTCATTTTGAATTGTTTTGTTTTACATTTTCAATTGTAAAAAGGGATTTTATCTCGAGTGAGACTAAATGCTGGACTTACCTGAGCCTGATGAGGAGGGCTGTTAGTCAGTGTAGAATGAAATCCACACCTCCAATCGTCAAGATGTGTGAAAAACTAAAACATAAAGAAAAGAAATTTAATAAATAAAAAAGTAATAACAAGAAAGACCACTGTGTAAGATGCAGGTTTATGAAAGTCAACTTAACATGTACGTGGTGCTAGACTGGGGTATAGGGAAGGTTGGAGCCCCAGGAGAAACCGATCTCGAGGTCCCAATGTGAAGTGGTGTATATAAAGAAAACCTCCCAATATACATCTTCTCTCAACATCAAGACATGGCAAGCGAGAGTCAGGGCCACCACTCAGACATCCCCACAAGGGATCGTGATATGTATGATTCAGGTTGGGAAGGTTTCCATTAGTTCTACCCTTCATTAAATAATGCAATTTCTCACAGGAAGATATTTTGGAACAGGAGTAGAGGATGGGCTAACAGGATGGTCAGAGAAGTGGGAGACTATCATATAAGAGCAGACTAAACAACCTTGGTTTATTAGGCCTAGTAAAATGAAAGCTAAAAAGGGACAAGTTTGCTCCCTTTAAGTCTTAGGGCAAAAACTTTTATGGTTTTAAGATGATCTCAGGTATCCACAATAGTAACAGAAATCTTGTGAGAATGGGCTTTCTTGTGAAACTTGCAGCAATCCTTATATCCAATTAAGCATAATTTCTATAACACTCATCTATCATGCTATAACCTACAACAGTATTAATGGATACATTTCAGGACAATTTCAATATATGATGATTTAAAGCTAATGATGTAAATAGATATGTCCCAAATGACTTAGTAGACGTGGGTCAACTCCTACTCACATGAGTTAAAGTTACTTGCCTGAGTAATCATAGATTCATAGATGTTAGGGTCAGAAGGGACCTCAATAGATCATCGAGTCCGACCTCCTGCATAAGCAGGGCTGGCAGCATGGACAGCTGCCTTCACATGGTAAGTCTGAAGGGGATGGGGGAGGGAAGGGGTGTGGGGGGCAGATCAATGCCCCCCACAGTGAGGGAGGGGGCAGGGGCAGATGCTACCCAAAGGGGGGTGGGGGGAGGACATGGGACAGAGCTGCAGCTCGTGGGGTGGGGACAGCTCCTGCTGCTGCTTGCACCCTGGGAGGGTGGGGGGACATGTGCCCCTGGATCTACGTGGCGCAGGGTAGGCTGCAGCTGCGGGTGGAGCCGGAGGTGGCACTGCGCAGCACTTCTCGCCCATGGCTGGGCTTAGCATGGGCTCTGGCAGCACTGGGAGGAGGCTGCAGCCACCCAACATTTTGCTACAGCTCTGTTCCCAGCTCCACGCTGCCACCTGGAGCAGCCCTGGCTGAGCGCCCCTCCTCCATACAAGTGCTGGGAAAAGCTGTGGCTGCGCCGGGCAGCTGGTGGTAGCATGGAGCTGGGAGTGGAGCTGTAGCAAGATTTGGGGTGGATGCAGCCTCTTCACAGTGCCACTGGAGTCCACTCCGAGCCCAGCCCCCAATGAGAATAGCTGTGCAGCACTGGCTTTGGCATCACCCACAGGTGCTGCCTACCCCATGCTGCACAGATCTGGGGGCACACTCCCTTTTGCCCCCCACTCCCGGGGTGCAAGAAGCACCAGAACCTGCCCCCACCCCATGAACTGTGCGTCTGTCCTGTGCCCTCTCCCACCACCCCTGGATAGCACCTCCCCGGCCCCTTCTTCACTGCAGGGGGCATTGATCTGCCTGCCCCCCACGCCCCCTCCCTCCCCTTCCACCACACTGGATTTACCACCTGGAGGCAGCTGTATCAGATATCAGATCAGTATCCACCGAAATGGCTCCTTAAATATCAGCTATTGGTAATTGGCCCCCAAAATCTCTATCGGTGCACCCTAGTAAATACACCCAAATAGTATACATTTGTTTCTAATGTTCTTATTTTCAGTAATAAATTGGTGCAGAGCTGTGAGGTTTCATGAGACCAGAGCATATATTTTGTACAGAATACATTTTTGGCATAATCATTTCTCCACTTATCTTTTTTTTCTCCTGGATCCCAAGTGGAAATTAAATTAACATTTTTAACTGCCTGTTTTAACTTTGCCATAATAAAACAGAAGAGTTATGTCTAAGCTTTGGAGCAACAAAAATCAAATCTAATAGTTGGTAAAGCAATTTTTCTGAAATTTGTAAACACTATACTGCCTGGGAGAGCCTGCTGTTGTTAGTAATTTTGGACTGAGTCCTTTATAGCTGCTTATTCTAACATGGCTTTCCATCCTGTTAAAATGTCATATGGATAAAGGAGTAAATTTTGACAGCTGTGACAGGATTATCATTGCCGAGGAAATCATATCCCTGGTACTCATATGTTTCAGTACATCTATTTTGCTTTGTCTTTGGCCCCGAGTGAACCAAAATTACCTTTCCAGAGAAGGAGAGAGAGATAAAAAAAAAGAAACAACACATTTTTATTCTCTTATGAAATCTCTGTTGTATATTGAAATAGTAGGAAAAAAATATTGTTGGATTGGCATTTTGTGTTGTTCAGACTTCGAGGATAAGGCCAGATTTATATTTTCAAGGACATAGCCCAAATCCATTTGATTTGATCACAATTAGCCACTTGGGATTTTTGTTTGTAAATACATTAGATGAGAAGTATTACAGAAGTCTTGACTGGTATTAGGCCCTCAATCTGTTCATTCATGTGCAGTGTGGATAAAGGCAACCCAAAATTATATTTGTGATGCTCTAAAAATTACTCTGAACTTTAAGACCATGAGAATTGCCATACTGAATCAATAGTCCATCTAATCTGATGGAAGCTGAAATCTTAATAATCTGAAGATGTTGAAAGGCCCCTGCATTACGCAACTGTAACTTTACTCCTTTGCACTCTTTGTCTACTACCAATACAAAAATCAAGGAACCTGTGGATTGAAAGACAGACAGCAGTTGTTACCAGCACTGACATGGGGGATACCGAGTTCTGGGATTCACTCTTGAAGATACTTGATATAAACCTGTGATTTGGGAGTTTTCTGTATCATCCTCTAATATTTGTAGATTCTACTGCTATATTATACAAAAAAAAAAAATCATATGTCTACATATATACGATAGATATCAACATAAAAATACACATTTAAAAATCTAATGGGTACTCAGCATTAGACATCCTAGATCATTATCCTTTGGGGAATACTCAGTATTTTATTAGTTATTTCATTAAATAATTCATCAGTTTATTTTCCTGAATCCAATGATTTATTTGTGTCTGGAATTATCTGGATGGCTACAAACATCTCCAAAGCATTTTTGCCTTAGGTTGACTGAAACAATAGGTCATTTCTTCTGTTTTCTAGCTGTCTGGGCCTCCATATTCACTTGAGGGTGGCTAGAGGTCATCTTGACTAATTTCTTTAAGTTGGGACTGCATACCCTACATACAGAAGTATTTTTGAACTCTTTTAGTGTAGATAAAATGGCACAACTCCTTTCTCCCTACCCTGTATAGCTTATTCTTTGGTGAGAAGATTAATAAGCACCTTTACATCAGCTTATCTGGTTCCACACAAAGCTTACACTATTATAAGAGTATGGGAAAAAACAAGAAAAAGAAAACAGTTTTTACCCTAACTGGGCCTATTTATATTTGTACAAAACCTGTGCAGAAACCAAGCCTGAGGAAGAGAAGCTGCATATTATGCATTCTCTCTGACTAGTTGCAAAAAACCTCACAGTTGTTGTGTTTTGAGGCTGGTCTAGTACTTTATCGCTCTTTGGTAGCCTCTGCCTTATACAGCTTGGGGATCAATGAATAATTTTCAGTATTTGCAATCATTTTTTATTCTTATTAGACTTACAACCTGTTGAGAAAGATCAGTTCTCTTTTCTGTGGTTGCATACAAAGACTAACATTCCTGTCCGTGTATTGAGGCATTCAATATTCTGCTCTTCCCTTTGCACAAACATTTCCCAATACAGCAAATCAAATTCAACCTCCTGTAATTGTTACTGTGTTTTACAAGGATGCCCTGGAGAATGATCAACCAAAACAAGATCTTACAAACACCTGGCCATTTGTGAAACAGTCAACCTATTCAAATAGAGGTATCTTGTATTTAATAGGCTAACATTTGTGCTCCCTTATGGGTTCCATATGAAAATGGTCACTTTATCAACAGTGCAATGGAAATGTTATATCTGAGGTCCACTCTATATGCTACACATATTATGCAATTAACTGCTAAACTGCACAATTAATTTAGACTTGCTACAATTGCAAAGTAACTATCATGCCTTATAAATGTCTATCCAGCTATCAAATTAGAGCAGAAAAAGTGTAATAACTTTATGGCTGGTTTCTAACCAGCTTTAATTTGCACATGTAGCATAGATTCATAGATGTTAGGGTCGGAAGGGACCTCAATAGATCATCTAGTCCGACCCCCTGCATAAGCAAGAAAGAGTGCTGGGTCTAGATGACCCCAGCTAGATACTCATCTAACCCCCTCTTGAAGACCCCCAGGGTAGGGGAGAGCACCACCTCCCTTGGGAGCCCGTTCCAGACCTTGGCCACTCGAACTGTGAAGAAGTTCTTCCTAATGTCCAGTCTAAATCTGCTCTCTGCTAGCTTGTGGCCATTGTTTCTTGTAATCCCCAGGGGTGCCTTGGTGAATAAATACTCACCAATTCCCTTCTGTGCCCCCGTGATGAACTTATAGGCAGCCACAAGGTCGCCTCTCAATCTTCTCTTGCGGAGGCTGAAAAGGTCCAGTTTCTCTAGTCTCTCCTTGTAGGGCTTGGTCTGCAGGCCCTTGACCATACGAGTGGCCCTTCTCTGGACCCTCTCCAGGTTATCCGCATCCTTCTTCAAGTGTGGTGCCCAGAATTGCACGCAGTACTCCAACTGTGGTCTGACCAGCACCCAATAGAGGGGAAGTATCACCTCCTTGGACCTATTCGTCATGCATCTGCTGATGCACGATAAAGTGCCATTGGCTTTTTGGATGGCTTCGTCACACTGCCGACTCATGTTCATCTTGGAGTCCACTAGGACTCCAAGATCCCTTTCCACCTCTGTGCCACCCAGCAGGTCATTTCCTAGAGTGTAGGTGTGCTGGACATTTTTCCTCCTTACGTGCAGCACTTTGCATTTCTCCTTGTTGAACTGCATCCTGTTGTTTTCTGCCCACTTGTCTAACCTGTCTAGGTCTGCTTGCAGCTGTTCCCTGCCCTCCGGCGTGTCCACTTCTCCCCATAGCTTTGTGTCATCTGCAAACTTGGACAGAGTACATTTCACTCCCTCGTCCAAGCCACTGATGAAGACATTAAAGAGTATCGGTCCAAGGACCGAACCCTGCGGGACCCCACTGCCCACACCCTTCCAGGTTGAAACTGACCCATCTACCACGACTCTCTGGGTGCGACCCTCCAGCCAATTCGCCACCCACCGGACTGTGTAGTCACCCAAGTCACAGCCTCTTAACTTGTTCACCAGTATGGGGTGGGATACCGTATCGAAGGCCTTCCTGAAGTCTAAGTATACGACATCCACCCCTCCTCCTGTGTCCAGGCATTTCGTAACCTGGTCATAAAAAGAGACTAGATTGGTCAGGCACGATCTGCCTGCCACGAAGCCGTGCTGGTTTCCCCTCAGCATAATTTGTCCTGCTGGGCTCTCACAAATGTGAGCCTTGATAATTTTTTCAAAGACTTTGCCAAGGATGGAGGTGAGACTGACTGGCCTATAGTTGCCCGGGTCCTCCTTCCTCCCCTTTTTGAAAATGGGGACCACGTTGGCCCTTTTCCAGTCCTCCAGGACTTGGCCCGTGCGCCACAAGCGTCCGAATATTCCCACCAGTGGCTCTGCAATGATGTCGGCCAGTGCCTTCAGCACTGCAAGGTAGCTATGCTCCTGCAGCTAGGAGCCCTGGCAGCTGACAAGACTTTCAGCCACAGTAGTGCATGAGATACTGCCCCAGCTGAGACTCCCATCAGCTACGGGACTCTCAGTCATGGGAGCTTTCTACTTGCTGATGCAGAGGGAGCCCAGGATGACAATCCCAGGCTCCCCCTGCACTGAAAATGAGGCACGAGTAGATCTGATGCTGAGTCCTACAATCATGCATGTGTGGCATCAGGTCCCATCATGCTGTCACCTGGACATCTAGACTGGGGACAGAAGTTACACATAAACTGGGTTAGGTCATCAGAAACTGATTTAAACCTGTAACAGAACAGACGATCAATGCACATAAACCAGTTTCAAAATGGCTGAAACTGGTTTAAGATAAACCTGATTGAATGTAGAATCAGACTTAACTAATTTAGGTCAAACTGGTTTATAAAACTTCTGTCCCAGACCCCTTCCTGGTTCAAGTTAAATCACAGTCCCCCAGCATGCTTTCCAGCCCTGGGCTAAACTGGGCTATGCTGTCTGCTCCAGCAGAAAAGAGTTGGGGTAATTACAGAAATTGAGATGAGATCTCAAATGAAAAAGATGAGAAGTATTACCCCTCCCCCGCCAAACCCTGGCTGGGGTCTAGGGCCAGGGAAGGGGATTAAACTTTAATTCCCCTGAATACAGAGCTGCCCTGCCCTGCTAAAAAACTTACTGCTGGCCGCGACTGGACTACAAATCCCACAGTACCTAGAAGCAGGAAGAGGAAGTGATGAGCAATCCTGTAGTCCTGCTACTGTAATTCTGGACTGCAAATCCCAAAGGCCTTGGGGGCAGCAGGAAGAGGAAGTGAACACACAACCCATGCTGGCTATGTGCCAGACAGCCATGCCTTAGCACCCCCCAGCTTCTGGCTTGAGCCACTGCAGACATGTGGCTACATTACCCAAATGGAAAGTGAATGTCTGTTCAGTTGGTTCTCAGTTTAATCTCTGCAGCTTAGACTAACCTTCAGAGACTGAATTGAATCAGCCTTGGGCTTTTTGACAGTCTGTACTTAGCCCTAGAGGGGCCCTGAGCGGCACAATATTTTGACAGAAACAAAATGGCAAAGATTTCATGGAGGTTTCATGGAACATGTCACTGCATTTGCATATCTCTGCATCATAAAATGCATGTAATAAAGAAAGTGACCTAGGACCAGAATGCACCTAAAGATAGGGAGTGATTAAAGCAAATGAGAGTCAGACACTTAACTCTGCTTAGGTGCTTTTGCAATATCCATTTTTGGCACCTAAAGAGTTTGCAAATCTGGTTCCTGATATCCAAAAGGCCCTGTACGTGAACTTGGTTGTCTCGTAAGTATTGAGAAATAAATACAGCTGTACTATAGTACCAATTATCAGAGACTATTTAATTGCCTACCCAAACCTTGCAAACACTTGCAGCAAGCATTTCAAAAATTGGACTTCACTCTTTGACTTGCCTGTAGGCATTTCATGCTAAATTAACTAACCTCACTGATAATCATCTTTTGAAAGGCTGGATAAAAGATGTCAAATTCTTATAATTGAAACGAACCTCAGAGTTTTCCCTTCTACTCACCATTATGGTTTTATTTAGAGGATAAAGTGAATAGGCCCCTTTAGAACAGTGGGAAGCTTCCCATTAAGGTCAGTGCGCTTTGAATTAAGTGCATAGTAGGGCAAGTTGTGTTTGTGGCTATCGTTGTTTTCTAGTCAATGCCTTTTCCCCTTGATTTTTGCTATTGTTTGCATTGTATAAAAGCGATACTGAGGGAATGGTGAGAGCAGTATGTTATACATAGTATGCCTGAGGCTGTTGTTGTTTGAAAGATTTTATAGCTTTTAACACTGACAGTATCCTGCCAAAGTTCCTCTAACTGCTTACTCAGGAGTGAAATATAAACAAGAAATATGCACAGAATTTAAAATCCTTGAGAAAGCCATAATTATATTCATGGACACTTTGTTTCTTTGGTTACTACCCACATATTTCTACTTAATCCTAGTGTTTCTACAACAGCAAAGTTCATGATACTGTAGGTAAGGTTTTGTCAGCACTTTCATTACTAACATCTTTATAGTCTGTAGCTTAACACAGCATGCCTTATGCTGGTTTAACAGCATCTCAGAAAAATGGAAAATGAACTCAAAACCCAAGAATGAGAAGGTGAAGGGAGCTTTAAGGTATCTTTGTGTCTGTCCGGTCCTGAGCTGTTCCTAATCTAGACAGACCCCTGGCATAATGCAGATAGTTCTGGAGGCCTAAGTTAACGCAATTTCTCCTTGATACTGGACTACTGCCTGGAATCTTTATAGTCTTTGTAGTATGGTCCTGTCCACAGCACAGCATGCCTCCTACACCAGGTCATTTAAGGGTGTCCTCATGCAGTCTCTTGCGGCAATCTCTCATAGCTGCTGGTGAGATATAGATCTTCTAGGGCCCCTTTACACTGCTTCAAACCTGCATAAACCAGCATAAGCCTACCCAAGTAAAGCTGAATATCTTACCCATAACCATGGGTGACTGGTGCCTCTTGAGTCTGGGGGGGCACCCACAGAAGCTGGTGGCAGTGGTGACAGCAGGGACAGAGCTAGTGAGCAGCAGGGATGGAGCTAGTGAGCACCCACAGAAGCCAGCATCCGCAGGGATGGGGCTGATGAGCACTCACAGAAGCTGTCAGTGGCATTGGCGGTGGGGACAGGGCTGGCAAACACCCACAGAAGCCAACAGCAATGGGGATGGGGTTGATGAGCATCCATAGAAGCTGTTGGCAGTGGTGGGGATGGGCCAGTCAAGGGGGGTACATGCCCCCCGGTGCCCCCTCTACCAGTCTATGGCCCATAACATATGAAACTGGCCATAGAAAGATGAAGGACTGAGGAGGGACTGCCATCTCATGATCCCATGATCACCTCTTGGCAAAACTGGCTAACTGTGGCCTCGGTCCACTGGCTGGGGAATTGGCTCCTTGGTCGGACCCAGAGGGTGGTGGTTGATGGAAGTCATTCATTGTGGTGCCCTGTGACCAATAAGATCCCTCAAGGCTCTGTCCTTAGACCTGTTTTGTTCAACACCTTCATTAACGATGTAGACATTGGTATCAGAAGTGGACTAGCCAAGTTTGCCGATGATACCAAACTTTGGGGTAAAGCATCCACACCTGAGGACAGGAGGGCAATCCAGGCTGACTGTGACAGGCTCAGGAAATGGCTGGAGGAGAACCTGATGGTGTTTAATACTGAAAAATGCAAGGTTCTCCACCTTGGGAGGAAAACCCTGCAGCATTCTTACAGGCTCAGCAGTGCTACGCTGGCTAGCACTACGGATGATAGGGACTTTGGGGTCATGATTGACCACAAGATGAACATGAGCCTTCAATGTGATGTGGCTGCTAGTAAAGCACGCAAAACACTGGCTTGTATCTATAGATGCTTCTCAAGCAAATCCCAGGATGTCATTCTCTTGTTGTACTCGACCTTGGTAAGGCTGCAGCTGGAGCACTGAGTCCAGGTTTGGGCTCCACAATTCAAAAAGGATGTGGAGAAGCTTGAGAGAGTGCAGAGGAGAGCCATGCACATGATCAGAGGTCAGGAAAACAGACCTTATGATGAGAGGCTGAGAGCCATGGGACTATTCAGCCTGGTAAAACACAGGCTCAGGGATGAGCTGATGGCCACCTTTAAGTTTATCAGGGGTGCTCACCAGGATCTGGGGGAACATTTATTCACCAGAGCACCCCAAGGGATGACAAGGCTGAATGGTTATAAACTCCTCCAAGACCGTTTCACGCTGGACATAAGGAAGAACTTCTTTACTGTCCAACCCCCCAAGGTCTGGAATAGCCTGCCATTGGAGGTGGTTCAAGCACCAACTTTGAACGCCTTCAAGAGAAATCTGGATGTTTATCTTGCTGGGATCCTATGACCCCAGCTGACTTCCTGCCCCTGGGGCAGGGGGCTGGACTCGATGATCTTCTGAGGTCCCTTCCAGTCCTAATGTCTATGAAATCTGGGGAGTCTAGTTGTTTTAATCCAGATACTTAGAGCAAAGACATTCCTTCAAACCTATCTGAGATCAATAATAACCCAAACCCTTTCCAGAACATTTAATAAAATGAATTTAAGCAAGCCATGAGACTAATTGCTTGAGGCATTTAGTGGAAAAAAATCATCTTTGCTTTGACAGCATTTTCATAATTTAATTTCTGAATAGACTTTGTTACTGATAACACATGCTTTTCTTTGTGCTTATCTGACAGAACACTCATTTTTCTTTTTTGTTATGTGTTCTTTCATAAAACATAATTTTTGGTAAAGAATAAATAGGCCGTTTCCAGGTAGATTGAGAGGGTTCATCGTCGGTTCTCTTAGTTAATTGTACATAGAGTAGAGCACGTGGTATTAACCTGATTAAATCATATCCTAAGGGCCTCTCTATACATTCAGGTAAAGGTGCTATGGGATGTAATGCACAATCCCACAATCACGCATCCTGCCACGCCACATGTGCATGGCAGGAAGCATGATTGTGGGTTCACACATTACATCCCATCATGCCTTATTACCATTGCAGGGGAGCCCAGGATTTTGCACTGGGGCTCCCTGCACTGACTAGAAGGAAGTTCCCATAGCCATGAGCCCCCTCAGCTGGGCGGCTCCCAGCTGCAGGGGCAACCACCCCTGCAACCCCAGGGCTGGGAGACTGCAGTAGCTTGGTCTCTCAGCCCTTGGGTTTTGTGGTCCCCCAGAGCTGGAGGATCACAGCTACACCCTGCAGCTGCTGGGACCTACCTGGGGCCCAGCACTGGGAGGCATGCTGCAGGAACCCAGCAACAGCAGGATGCTGCCGGGACCCAGAGTCCACAGCTGCTGGGGAGTTCAGAGTCCCCTTAGTTATGAAACTCCCAGCCCTGGCTGAGTATGGTGCATCCCTGTGGCTGGGACCCCTGTCAACTGATGGGGCTCCCAGCTGCAGGGGAAAGCTACATGTGCAAATTAAAGCTTGATAGCATTTTTGAGGTCTAACTTTATAACTGGCTGGAACTTTTTATAGTGTGATAGGTATTTTGCATGTGTAGCTAGTCTCAAGGTGACTGCACAGTTAACCAGTTAATTGCACGATACCTGTAACATGGAGAGGAGGCCTTAATTGACAGAACTGGCTCCATGGATCGATTACCTCTTTTTAGATCAAAATGCTCTCCAAAAGCAAATCAGCATGTGTGCTTGTGGCATTATTCTGGGGAAAGAGTCAAAGCAGGGTACTCATACAGCAACTATGCAGTTGCTCAGTGCCTTTAAAAAGTGTGGAAACAGGAATGGAACAGGTGTCCCCCACCATACTCCAAATGGATGCTTATGTCAAACAGCTAAGCCAAGCACCAGTTTAATGTCATGTGCCTATCCAAATATTTGGGATTTGAAATTATATTTTGTCCAGTATAATTTTATATAAAATTGTAGCATAGCATCTAAAAAAAAAGCCCAAATAAACCTTCTCAAAATTTCTCTCTTCCTCCCTGTGACTTATGTGATTCCATCGTTTTTAGGCATTTGTATGGGTAAGATTGAGAGATTTAGATATAATATGCAGGGAAATACAAAAGGATATCAGTTAAGCTTGAGGGTGAGTCTAATTGACTTTCAGTAGAAGCTGAGCACTAGAATTGCTTAGGCAATTTTCTATATCTCATTGGACATACATCTCACCATTAGGTATGTAAGTAACTATTTATCTGGCCCATAATTCACCAGTTATTTTACTTTCAGTATGATAATAGTATTGACACAGACAAAGTGTATTTCTATGGCATTTTAGCATTTTTATTCTTTTTGTCCCCTCACATTGACCAATTATTGCTTTGTAATCAAATGACTTAATTATGCCTATATTTTAAAAAGTGGTAGTTATTTCATGTAGCTGTTCATACTTACTTGCATTATGTTTGATTTTTGGCTTATGATTCAGTTCCAAGTATCTTTCCTTACTGTGTTGTGTTACAAAATGGCAAGAATAATTATGACTTAGTTTTGTTTGATCACAGAATGAAGGCATCTACTTAGCAATGGCATTATAGGGCTCTGTAAATTATTTTAAAGGTAATAGGGTTGAGGGGGACAAAAGTAGAATTCCAATTGCACTTTTTAATGCCAATTAAATTTCATATAAGAGTATCAGCATTTGACATCTTTATCCAGCATTTCAAAAGATGGTTTAATTCCAAAAATGCATGCTTTTTATACCTCTCCAAAGCTAGAGAGAGTCCATCATTAATTCACACAGTATTGAAGGGAGAAAAATAGTGGAATTGTATTGAGCTAAGAGTGAACCTTCTTGCTTTTGAGAGTTACTTTCACAATTTTAATATGACTTAAATGTAGATTTCTGTCTTTAATTTTACTCTTCAAGTCATGTGAATATTTCTCCTTGTGAAACCTGACAGCGTAGAACTACCTGAAACTGAAGGCTTTTATACAAAGGTCAGATATGATGTAGACAGTCACTTAAGCTTCCTCTCACTACCCTGAAAATAATGCCCTCTTTGATCTAAGAGGCATTGTCTGCAGGAATAAAAAAGAAATTCAGTCTTCATACTAGCTCTGCTCTGGATGTCTCCTGAGCAGAGAATATCACCTGTATCCAGTTGTACAAATTATATGTAGTACAGAGAGGTGGAGGGCTGTACATAAGGGATTAAGCTATAACCTCTAAATTCAGAAAGAGCTAAAAGCTGCAGCAAGACATACAACTTTCACTTAATGTTGACCTCTGACCTGGAACTGAACAGCAAAATGCTGAAACTTTAATAATAATAAAAAAATACATATATCACGCGTTCTCTCCTAGGCCACTTCCATTAACAAACCACATTTTTACTTCAACCAGTCTTGTTGGCAATACTAATGCTGAGGATGAACAGAGCTGTGAATTTAAGTTAGCCAGGCTCTTATGACATACTGATGATGGACTCTCTATGGTATATTGTACATTTTTAGAGCTTGAAAACTAAGGCTATTGAAATGGGTGGAAAATTTCTACTGAAATAATGGGGTATGGATTCATTTCACCTAGGAATACATTGCCAAAGATCTTAACTTCAGCTGTGGTACTGGCATAGGCATAGTTTGGCACCCTGGGCAAAAATTCCCTTGGCGGAGAGAGGACTGGAGAACACCAGGGATGAGGGGAAGAGAAAAGAAGGGTCTTACTTGCCCCAGGGGCTCAAAGGCCTCCACCGCTCTTGCCCTATCCTCACAGCCAGCTTCTACAGATGGGTGGCAAGGGGCTGCTCCTAACGCAGCAAAGACTCTGAATGGGAGGTGGGTACCATTCTGGCACCTAGGGCTGGTGCCCCTCTCGCCCCCTGCCAGCTTTACTACTGAGTACAGGTGTTGTACCATCTTGGTACAAAACCCAAAAATCTGATTTGCAAACATGTCACTGGCAAGTGTAGGCTGGGTTACCAGAGAGCCAGGGAAGCAATGATGGATTCCCAGATATGTCAGATTAATTTAAGAAAGGGCGAAAGCTGAGAAATTTACAAGGACGTTGCCTTCACTTGCAAAGTCCAAGAGTTTTTGGTACATTGCTAGCAAAAAACTTTGTTGTAATTGGTAATCACATCTGACCCACAACCTTGCTACTGCTGATTATTTACATTACAGTAGCATCGAGAGGCCTCAACCAGTTAAAGGCCAACTGAATTAGGAAATACAGAGACAGAGAAAAGTAGCCACACTCCCAAAGTGCTTACAGTCTAAAATGAGACATGCCAGATGGGTGAAGCAAACAGAATCAGCGGGGGGGGGGGTGGTTGTGCTGAGTGGGAGGGCAACATTAACAGCTCAGACTAGTTTGCATGTTGTTGACATGTACACATGCATGTCTGTCCTCAGCCTTGTCATGTACTTTGGTAATACACATTTTTTCTTGATTTATATCCATGCCTTACATGATACATTGAGGGAGCTAAGCAGATATAGATACATGCTTCTGAATTGTAATGAACCCCAGTCCAGGGTTTGCTGAGAATATAAGGGAGAACCTATGGACAGAAAGTGAGGGCAGCCCTGGGTCCTGCCTTCAGGAGAGGGCATAAAAAAATTGCCCGAAGCAGAGCCATTACCCAGGGCATGGGGCTGCCCTGTTATGCTTCTAGTAGGAGGTGAAGCAGTTCTAGAGCTCTGAAGGCACTGGATTAACCAAGCAGTGCAAAGCATGCATTGCATTTCTCCTGCTGATACAATGACTTGCTATGTCTAGCATGCCCCAGTTTAAAAGCAATGTGTGCCCCTCAGTTCATTTAACTTCTTACTTCAGTCTGTTTTGTCCTTTCGAAATAGACATTGGTAGATCATTTTTTCCTCAAACTTATTTTAAACAATGGCTGGAGAAAACAGGAGCATATGCTAGAAAAAAACAAAAGACCCCCCCCCCCCGCATGAAGCCTGTATCCATGTTGCCAGCATTTGTGATTAGCCTCGTATCAGTGCAAGACCGTAGGCTGGGCCATCACCCAGGGAAAGAAGTGGTTTGTAACCTGATTCTGCTGTCACATCACTTATGAAAAATGCATACTCAGAAGCTCTGCAACTTCTCTACAGCCAATGTTTCCATTCTTATGCCACAATGAGAGTATTCAATAATTTATTTAATATCCAACTTTCACTTGGGTTTGATGGTTAGGGGATTTGGCAAGACATATTAGTATTCATGGGTTCAATGAAACTAATATTGCACTATCTCTATTTTTTGTGCAATTCATTTTATACTGCATGATTTTCAAGGTTCAACTGGGGCAAAATTCACATTTTGACTTCAGCATGCACCAAAGTTGCCTTTGACACTGACAGATTAATGCTGAATACAGAGCGCTTTCTCCTCCATTTACTGTTATCAACTGTAGCACCACCTGGAAATGTGTTCTTACTGGATTATAGATATGTAAATTATTCTGGTTTCAAACAAAATATAAATTATGACCCATTCACTAGGCTATATTGCTGTATCATTGCTTGCTATTTAAACAGGAAAAAGTGGCTTTCAATAAAATATCTGTATTGGCAAACAAGATACTGTTAAAGTAATTCTTTTAAAACACCAAACTTGTGAGACGTGATTTTCATGGGGAAATTATCTAAAACCTAAGAAGTAAAAGCATTTAAAATGGAGTAGGAAACAGACATTTTTCCCCATGCATATGCCTATTTTTGCAGATAACCTCTTTATATTTCAATACTGCCAGTTGCACAAAAAAGGTAAAAACAAAAATTAGACACACTTAAAGACATGCTTCCTCTGCTAAACTATTCTACTGGGACTTGGTATGGATAAAAGTAAACTGTTAAAATATTCTGCATGGCTAAGCCTGCTATCTCCGGGTAATATTCATTTGTTAGGATAACACTTTTAGGGTTTAGTACCTAGCTTCTTAAGGGTAAAAATAAAGACTCTATCTGTCCATTGGGATTATTAACGGCAAGTGATTTGCACGTTAACATCAATAGCAATAATGAAGATGTCTTTTCCAATTCATCCTGGGGAACCTTGAATGAGAACTGTTATTTGTCTGGGGCTTCATTCTTTAATAGAGTCCAAAGATAATTGACTATTGAAAATTCTATCTAAATCAACCAAATAAATCTTTCGCTTACCAAATTAATAATTTCATTGATGCCATCAGCCTTCAATTCTCACTCCATTAAATTCCTAAATTCATGTTAGAATGGCACAGCAAACAAATTAAAATGAGATTCTTATAAAAAATGAGAATGATAAGATTGTGCCTTCTGAAAAAGCAATTTAACTCCAATAAATTATTTTTTAAATTATTAAATGAGGCATTGCATTAACTATAAAAAAGGAGCATAAAAGGGCACTGGTCTATGAACAGCGAGACATCTATAGACCTCTACAACCTTGAACAATTATATCTGTAATAATTGCATCATAAAACTTTATGGCATCTCGTACAATATTTCTTTTTTTTTTTAATATAGCGTTCTGATCAGCGTCACAATGAGACAGTGAACCAGAAACACAGCTAAATGTTTTCCAATAGTCACTTGCTGTTTTATTCAACACACAGAGCATTAAAGCAAAGCATTGCTTGAATATTACAGATTACCAAGTGACTCACATTTATAATACTGCAAGTTATACTAAAGCTATAGCAAGAATTCCAGGTACAAGACGAGGAAAATTGTGTAATTCAGATTATATGCTTGAAATATGAAAGTCTGGAAGCTTTAAATATCAGGGCTGTGATCTCTGCTTTGGAGTTCTGGTCTGGGAGATGAGGATCCTAGAGAAGGAACAAAAAGGAACAGGAAAAAGAATGGAGAAAACTTTTGCTAGCAAGACTGGGCAGATGATAATTTTTTCACCTGCGTAAGAACCATTGATCTGTGAAGAAATCCTTTGTTAACTCTCATTGATAATATGGATGTAAATATTATGTCAACTAGTTATAGTTGCAAGTTAAGAGTTTTGACTTTTTTTTTTTTTTTTTTTTTTTTTTTTTTTTTTTTTTTTTTAGATAAACATGCTAACTTTCACTAGTTTATCAGGACATACAGAATCCAGGACTAGTGTCCCAAGGACCTCCTGCCTGCACAATTCCCTCCCCATAAATTCCCATTTCTTTCCATCTACTGCTTATATTAAATTAATAACAAACCTGCAACATTTATTGGAATAGGATTATTCATTGTGTACACTATGGCTAGGTAAAGACATTCAAAAAGCCTGAGGATGAATTGACCTAAATTACACATTTTCCTGTAAGCGGCATAATTTATATCGGTAACAAACATAACACATATTTGTGCTTTGAGAGGTGTGGTGGGGAAATCTTATACCAGGTTCTGCCATTTTTAAACCAGTCTGTGTAGGCTGACTTCTGTTCTGTTATGGGTATAGACCAGTTTCTGATCACATATACCAGTACAAGTATAATGTCCATACCTGGGCTATGGGAGAAAGCCTTGCCATAGTGAAGTTTATAGGAGTTCTGCCATCAATTTGAATGAAACCAGGATTTTATACCATATGTAAAACACTCCACGTAAACCAGATCTATTACTTACTCCTGCATTTAGGGGACATATATGATGACTACTGCATCAAGTTTCCCTTAGTGGAGGCTCATAGACACTAATTACTAGGGTTACTAGTGGGCAGTATTCAATTCGAATTTGGATTCAGCCCAATTTGGGGGACAGTGAATCCATTTGCTGATTCAGATCGCTGTCCCCAATCAATTTGGCTGAATCTGAAGATTTGACTCTGATTTGGAGAATCAGCAATTTGTTCATAGACACAGCTTTATATATTTTTTCTACGTACCTCGAGGTACCAGATGTGGCTCGTGAATGCTGAGATGGTGGGGCAAATGAAGCGTCCCATGGGAGCACGGGGGGGGGGGTCCACTGCCGAGCATGCAGGGGACCCCCCCTTCCCCTGTCTTGGCTATTGGGTGCAGGGGGGGGGGGGAGGTTCTCTTCCGACCCAGGAGGCACCAGTCACTGAGCCATGGGGCCAGAGTAGTCCCCTGCATGCTCTGTGGTGGACCCAGAAGTGGACTAAAAGTACTTCTGGTGCACTTCTGGGTCTGCCGCTGAGCCCACGCTCCCTTGGGATGCTCCATCCACCCCACCATCTCAGCATTCATGAGCCAAATGTTGTACCTTGAGGTAAATAGAAAAAAACAAAGTTGTGTCTATGGCCGAATCATCGAATCTCTCCAAATTGATTCAGAAGCTTCTGATTCAATTCAGAGAGATTAATGGGTCTCCTGATTCAATTCAGATTTGGAGAGTCAGCCTCCAAATATGGCCAAACCTTCTCCAAACTGTATCGGCGACCGAAGCTTTGCATAGCCCTACTAATTACATCTCCCCATACTCTGCTTATATGCAATGAACCACCTTATTCTGGACTAGTAGGACTCTGCAAGCTCTGTGCTATTTCTAATTGCTCTGGTTTTAAAAACAAAATAGAAGCATTTTGGCACTTCCCCTCAACCAGGGTTTTTACACACTTTCAAAATGTGTTTGAACTTGAAAAAGTTGAAAACAAGACAACATTAAACAGTCATAGCCATGAACCATAGACCTACACAATGATGTGACTACGGTTTATATGAATGCACCAGAGAGTTTTGATACTCCTGATCTCAGTACCTTTGATTTCTCAGTGATGTCCAGAATAAATAAATACCTTGTTAAAAGCCAGTATGTTAAGGTAGAATGCATTGAAGTCACTGATTCGGCCTTTGATTTTGTCTGACAGAAAATTAAAAATGAATGAACACAAAATTAATAATAAATGTATTCATGGCCTTATTGGGATTCATGACTCTTTCCCCAACATTAAACAAGTACAACCAATTGTTCCTCTTAAAGGGGAAAAATGTCACAATTATTCAAGTGCAGACTCTCCAGACACCATTGCAGTGTATTTGAGCTGAGGTATGGTAAATAGAAAAGAAATACAAAAGCTCACATACTTGCCTCAGGGTCCAAGATCCTTGATATTAAAGATTTTCAACAAAGTCTATTCTGTCCCCTCTTTAAATAATAATAATACTCATGACTTACAGCTGCAAGCACAGCTAAAGCTGTAAAGGCTAGACTGCTATCCCTCCTTTGCATTGTGTAGACTTTTTTCTTTGAAGGTAGCCCCATTCAAACAAATTGTGACTTGTCAAGTAATGGGCTATTTAATATGGGTAAGAGTATCAGAATTTAGATCCTGTCATATGGGAAGTCATCAGTCCAATGTAAGGGGGGCAGAGGTTTATAGAAATGGTCACTGGAACATTTTTTTTTTTTTTTAAATGGACAAAACCCTTTTTCCCTTACCTCACTTTCAGGGATGAAAATGAAAATCATATTGACCAAACAACAATAACAAAATTGCAGCCTAATGGAAACAGGGAATTTCAGCCCAAATACTTAGAATTGGGCGAAGGGATACGGCATGTTGCAACTCAGTACAGGTCTTATAATGGGAAATGTCAGATAACCTTAAAATTTGTGTGGTTCTATAATTTATCACTTTGAAAGCATCATATTTACGATACTTCATAATGATAGGCAGAAGTACCTTGTGAAAAAGGAACCCCCAACCCCTTAGTCATGTGCCTCTGACTAAGCATGCACATACCACCCCCACCACCCACCCACACACACTTTTCTCAAGGAGGCAGGAGTAAATCTCCAGAAATTATTACCACACAACAGAATAATACCTTTACCCAGATGGGAACTACAAAAAGATCCCCAACAGGAATTAGGTACATGACAATGTAGCCCTTTCGCACATACATTATAATCTTTGACTCAATATAGCCAACCCTATCTCCTAGTCAAAGCTTTGTGTCACATGGTTTCAGAATTTTTTTTATGGTCCTGCTGAGTAGTTCACTCCAGTTCTTGTGACTGCTACATTAGCCTGGACTGTCCTGTTGGCTCCAGACTGTTTTTTGTATCCCCACCACAGCAGCTGCTACTCTTGTACCCTCTGACAAGCACGCAAACCAAACTGCCCCCGTGCCAAAAGCACAGTTTTCAACTCCTCCTCTGAGATTAGCTGTCAGCCCCTTTTACACCCAGATGACCCCTTTGCTAATCTCCCAGCTTGGTTTTGGAGCCACAACTACCCTTACCAGCAGCAATCAAGAATTTTTTTTGCTTAACAGTCCCATCATTTTTGGTCAGGGAGGAGTGCTACTTTCAGCCTCCTAGACCTGTCCTTCTGTCTGTCCCACCAGGAATTCTGGAGGGTGGTATTCCCCTCCCTGCTTCTACCCAATCATAGCTACGCTAGGTGATATTAATATTGCAAGTGTTGTATTTCAGAGTTCTGATTTACTGTATTTCTTATACTATGGCACACATGTCAGTGCCTAGAGAACCCCCATTGAAACTGCAGCCCAATTACACCATGCACTCTGTACATATATAAGAAGACATATTCCTCGGCTTGAGAAATTTACAGTCTAAATAGACAGAAAGGAAGACAGGAAACAGCAATTGGGCCATTTTCTATCTGAAGAACTGAGATCCATTGAGATTAAGTAACTTCTTTCCTTGTAAATAATAGATTAGACATGCAACTGGGTTTTGGGGAGGAGGCAGGAGCTGCAAATACCGAAAAGCTTGAGATTGTTCAAAGCAAAGATAAGTTTATGTCCAAATAAGAGAAGTTTGGGTTCCCTTCAAAGAAGCTTATGGACAACAGAAGCAGCTTACTCAGTAAGGCTTGTCTACAGCGGCTCCATGCCATGCCTGGGAGGGTGGCCATGATGACACCCTGCTCCACACACACTAACTCCCCCAAATGTATCTGCTTCAGAGTGACTCAGTACTACTTTGTCTCCCTGGCCTTGGTGTGCTTACTGGAGTCCACTCAGGTGGATGCATTGTTTCATTGCTAAGATCTGGAGTACACAGAGTGGAAGTATATCACAGAGCTATAAGTATATCAGCAGAATACATCTGGGCCTGGGGGAGCATCTATTTACCAAGCCCCCCCAGGGGAGGACAAGAAATAATGGGCACAAACTGATTGAAGATTGCTTCAAGCTAGACATAAGGAAAAACGTCTTTACAAGTCAAGTACTGAGGGTTTGGGACAGGCTTCCCCCAGAGGTGGTACAGTCCCCCACCCTGGTGACCTTCAGAAAGCATGTTGATGCCTACCTTGCTGGGGTCATCTGACCCCAGTAGTCTTTCCTGCACATGTGCTGAGGGGGCTGGACCTGATGTTACTCAAATTGCCAATTGCTCAAATCATGAGTGAGACTTTATAAAGCAAGGTGCCATGTTTATTGATCATGAGTTAGACATAGAGGTTTGGGTACACTGTTCATACAAACACACACAAATCATCATATACATCATTACACACAGGCATACACATACACAAAAAACCATTTCATCCACACATACACCAGATATAGTTACCAGCAATAGTAGCTCAATATCAGCCCGGGGTGGCCAACCCAGGCTTATTGAGTAGATGATGATGATTTGAAGATAGCAGATTTGAAGACAACAGCTGGAGCAGGGAGAACAGATGCATCTGTGCTCCGATGAAACAGCAGTAGAGAAAGAGACTCGCCCAACTTGGCATTTTCAAAGTGTTCTTTTATAGGGACTGGCATCCTTTGTTTCAGTGCTTTGGGGTTTTCCATACCCAGCTTTTGTTTTTGCTGTTGTTCTTCTTTTGTCTTTCGCTTATCTTAGCCTTGGAGTGTTCTTGCTGCCCACCTGGCAGGATGGGTGCCTTCCTTCTCCTCATTATCTTCTTTGTGCCATAGGCCTAAAAGGGATTCTTCAGCCATCCATTAATCAGTTTACTGACTGGTAACTTACATTTGGTGCCTTGTTGCTTACATAAACAGTTAAATCCTCTTCTCCCATCTCTATGCTATTCTCTCACCATTCACCCTTTTACACACACTTATGCAGAGTTCATTTACTTATGTCAAACAGAAGGATACAAAATGGAGTTTTCAAGTTGCTTTCAGCACAAGACTCACATGGTTATTATATTTCATTATTATTACACTCCATGTTAACATCAGCTACATTAGTTCAGTTCATGCTACACTGATGATCTGTAAGGTCCCTTGTAGACCCAAACAATTATGAAACTATAAGTGGGGAGGCAGGGCATTGCAGACATGCTCTAGGAGTCAGAAGACCTTGAGTGATGATCACTGTGTCAGGGGAAGGAGAAGGTTTTGCTTTACCTGCACCCCATCCATTGCATGACTACACAAGGGGCTCCCACAGGAGTAGACACCAGGTTGTTTTCTGCACTTCTCCTTATGGAGCAGAACGACAGGAGCTGGGAAGAGTCATAGTTCCATCCCTTCTATACTAGCACAAGCACAGTGCTTCAGTTAAGGCAGTCTGGCTCTGCACTGTCCCTTCCACAGAACCAATTATCAAGCCCAAGTTCCCCCTGCTGTCCTCAAGAGCAAAGCATTTTTGCAGTGTTAATGAAGGGGTGACATTCTGCTGTTCAGAATAATGCTGATTTATGAGTCGGGAATTGGTAGCCTTAAATCAGACTCAGTAAACTGTGGGGTGGAATGTCTAATATGCCAGCCCTTTTAGTGTCATGGATATTCTCTCACGTTTTAATTTATATGAGACATTAACTACTATTATCTTTTCAATGCACTTGTTTGTTTCCAGTTGACATTTTATTCTACATCACTGTATTTACTGATTAGATCCAGAGTTAAAAGGAAAATGAATACAAATGAAGGGGCTTTGTGCTAATTACAACTGGGGTACTAGTGCTGCTAGTCTGTAGCTATTTCTCCAGAAGCAGGTTCACAAAACAACACTAAAACAACTCTATATCTTTGACTGTGGGGGAAAAAAAAAATGTTTTTTTCCTGGCAAAACCTATATTTGCACAGCTGGTAAGAAAATTGATTGTCCAGACTCCAGTACCAATCCTTCAAGCCCACATCACAGGATATACAGATCAAGTGTCCTTTTAAGTTATAAGAGCTTGATATAACCCAGTTCACTCAGGAAAATCAAGGAAGATTTGCCCTGGTGTCAAAGTAAATTATAGTACCATAAATAACTGTGATGCTAAATTAGCAGCAAAGAAAACAGTTCCTAAAATACTTTTCATTGTTTGAGAAAATGGTAAAATACATGGGTACACATTAAGAACGAAAGAGAGAACGAAAGAGGGAATGAAAGAAAATTATATGGAGGATTTTTATTGTTTCAGTAGGGGCCCTTCCATAGAGACTTCTATGTCTTTAAAGAATTAGTTCATATTGGACTAAAATCACCAATGGGGTAACTCTACTGACTTCAATCATGCTACCAAAGGGACCAGTTTGGCCCTACTAGGAGCATTTCCACTGATCTCAATTGGCTTTGGATCAGGCCTTCTGTTTTGTTCTACACCAATGTGTAAGTCAGCACAGAATTTGGCTCATTGGGACACATTAAGTTTAAATTCTTGTCAAAACCATACACTATTTCCAATCCATAAAATTAAATAGGAGCTCATAAACTTATAAATATGTTTATTAGTCTTTCACAGACAGACACAGACTAGTAAACATTTCAAAGTCTGCATCCCGCAAGCCCCAAGGGTGTCTTCTTTAAAGAAGTCATTGATTTTTGTCATCAAAAACCAAGTATTCAAGTAACCGTCTCAAACACAGGCTGATGGTAAAGTACCCTGGATTCCCAAAGGTGCCATCTGTAAAAGGATCATTGATTTTGACCTTTTGGGTGGATTTGTCTTTTTTTTCTAGTGTTTTATTATGTGCATCAATAACAGGGAAGCCAAGGAAGACAAAACCAGAGAGAAAAAAATATAACTTTTGAGAGATTTATGTTTGGAACTCTGCCAAGAAAACATTTTGCATTCAAGTATTCCAGTGCTACCAGCCCCTAATCCAAGAAAATCTCTGAAAACTGAACATGACTGACAAAATCATCTGCTCAATGATTCCAATCGTCTATTTTTTTCAGCCCTAACCCTATCTAGCATAATACATCTATTAATGTGTTATCTCCCCCATTATCAAAGTGTAGCTTTTTATATCTCACAAAATTATGATGTTAGTTAAAAGGGGGAAATAGGCAAAGGTCAGATATTGCTGTCCGTTATACTACATTAAACCTAGACTATCACTACTGAAGTGAATGGAGCTGCTCCTGATTTACAAGACTGTAACTGGCAGCAGAATTTGACCCAAGGTATCTTGTGTAAAGCATGCTTTTAAATTACTTCCATTTAGCAGGTAGAGCTGCAAATAGGACTCGTCTTGCTCCACGACTTCCCACTTGGAGCAGGGGAATGACAGAAATCCACCCCCAACACACACAAACACACATTCAGTCCCAGTGCAAACTATTTCCAATTTTAGACTGGCACTGGGACCAAATTAGTGGATAATCAACTCTGCTGGATTACCATCCCAAATGAAGTATAAGGAAGAAAAGGAGCATGGCTTCAGAGTAACAGGGCATGTGCCAAGATGTCTGGAGGGCTCTTCACATACAGAAGCTTCAAAACAGTGGAAACTCAGCTCGCTGCAGCTGTTTAGCATATTTCACCTCTAGGTGAGTAAAGTCTGCATGCAGTGTCAAACAGAGCTGCCTTTACCTACCCACTACAACACCGCCAGTCTGCCAGTTGAGAAAGGAGCATGGAAGAGTGCCTTTACTGGTGCCAAACTGAACCTGGCAGGAGACCAGGCCAGCAGGTGAAGCGATGGCCTCTTGCCCTTGCTGATCATAACAGAGGACTCCTTTGTGATGCCAAGTCCTCTGTCTCAGTAGCCTGATCCTAGTCAAAACACTTCGGGCTGTATTTTACTGCCACCTGTATGGCACAAATTGCCCGTTCTGATGAACTTTGAACGAGAGGCCTTGTAACCTTTATTTTCTACCTTCCACGATGCCCCGTCAGTATTCTGCCATTGCTGTTCGCATGTATCTTGGGTCACATTAGCCTGAGGTACAGTGGGAGAGCACTGTCCAAATGTGGAGTCATTTAGGTAAAATGGATGTGGCTTGGCCCATTAAGCAAGCTGCATCTGTTCTTCCCTCCCCAAGCATATGCTGCTTGTGAAAAATAAGCACAAGTTACATCCACACAGTTTCTCTCTCTGTGCTCCAGCTGTGGAGCCTGGCGCTTGTGTTCCTTTTCAGTTCCTACAATGGATTTAACTAAGGGCAATTTTGCACATTAGTAAGAATTCTTCTAAACAAAACAATCCTTTCAGTGAAAATGAAGAGGCTTTGAAAATGATTGCAAAGTGGATTATGATCACTTACAGTAGATAGCTGTTGACAGGATATTGCTGGTGATTGCCGTGAATATACATTGATAGATGCCAGAGAGGAAGGGCATAATTGAAATGATAAGAACATTTCAACATACACTCAAACAGATCATGCTACATTAAAGAATTCTTGTCGTTGCAATGAAAAAACTAAGTCATTTGGCTATCGAGTGATGTGCATTCACAGCAGCCCATGAGTAATTTAATAATCTGAGTCGCCCAACTGATTCTGGCGTACCTTCGAAAGAAATGCTCTTATCCTCCTGCATGGGGTTTGGCACAGTCACTTAACATGTAAAACAGAACTTCACCGACAAAGGAATTTGCTGGATATGAAGAATGTTAATCCTTTTGGTGACCTCTCTTTTTCCATCTTCTTTGAAGCTAGATGTTGATTTACCGATTATCACCTTGCCCTGCAATAAGGTCAGTGTTATTTCATAAATTGGCTTGGAACGCCAAACCCACTAAATGCTCCAGCTGAACATGTTCCCATTGTTCTTATTTCTGAAACTGTTACCTAGCAAGGCAGTTATTTTTCCATCATATCTGACTGCTGTCTCTCTGTATTCATTAACCTTTGCTTATGATTAGGCTGACCATATGGAAATCCCAGAAATCTGGGACATTATCCCTCCCCCACCCCATGCTCTCACAAGGTTGGCAGGCCGTGTGCTGGGCAGACAGCAGTGCCTGTCTGTCCATCTGCAAGGTAGTCCACACCAATCTGACTCTCAGCCAGACTGCACCCCACTTCCTGTGTTTCCAGGATGCCCATTACAACTCTCCACGGCTGGCCGGACCACCCTCTGAAATCTGGGACTGCCCCGGCTAAACTGGAACATATGATAAAACAGATTTAACTGACCATAAGAAAAGCATGAATCTTTTGTTACCTTTTTGAGAAATATATACAATTCTGTAGTTCTTCACAGTCCTAGAGATACACACAGACACATGCATATAGGAATTATAGGACCATGCATATGTGCTGAAACATGCACATGTGGTGCTCTACTATAGCACCAAAGAATGAAATAGAGAATAGGGTTACCTTATTTCCAGTTTAAAAAAAGAGGACACCTGTGGTGGGTAGGGTGAGGGGAGCGGGGAAGAGTATATGATTCAGAGGCGGGGAGGTATTGATATGCCTGTGCCCTGCCTCTGCCCCTCACTCTTAAGCCACAGTCCCCCTACTATCCCCCACCCTGCCCTGCTGCTGCCTCTCACTCCTGACCCACTGTATCCTGCCCCCAAACCATGCTGGTGCCCCTCACTCCCAACCTGTAGCCCTCTGCTGCCCACACAACACACACACACACACACACACACACACACACACACACACCCCTCCTCTCTTTCTCTCTCTCACCTGCCTGCAGCTACAGGGCCTGCGCACAGAGCGCATGATCCCCTGGCCTCCAATCACCTTCCCCGGCTGCTCCCAGCAGCCAAGCTGGAAGTGCTGGGAAAAAGCAGAGGCAGAGGAAAATCCCAGGTATTTGCTTGCATTTCCAAAACCTGCCAGATGGAGGACAGAGGACCAAAAAAAGAGGACGTGTCCAGGAAAGCCCGGACATATGGGAACCCTAAGAGAATTCACTAGGGTGAATGGCTTGAGGGGCCTCTGCCACCATTACAGGGACTGGGACAAACTCAAGCATTCTTAATGGATGGATTCTTAACTTCCTGGAGTTCGACTGTCTTCCTCTGCATTTGCTTTAGCAACATGATTAAATTGAGCTTTCTTCCACATCTGCCTTACGTGGCTAAGGAATCTATAGGATCTCAGGATTTGGATGCCAAAATGTGTGGTTTGGGTAGGATCTCACTGTCTGGACAATCTTTTTGCTGATTTAAGTCTGCATGGCAGATGAGGCCTTTTATTACTTCTGTCCCCCAGAGCTAGCAGAAGGTCTACTGGGGTCCTCAAAAGCTAATGATCTGTGCTGCCTTCCTACTCAGAATGTCCCCTGCTTCTTTACGATCCCATCTTGCTCTTCGAGTTTCTAGCCCATCTCTTTCCTGACCTCGATATGATTCTGTTCCTCCTGCTTCTGTCTTTTCCCTGGGTTTTGGGTGAAAATTCCCGCAAGCTTTCAGTGATGAGCATGTATCCCTACATATAACAGCTGTGCTTTTGGCCCCTTGCCTCTTCTCTTGGTAAAAACTGTCCACATTGACTTTCTTTCCCTTCTCCCACAGGTCCAATTCTCACACCATCTCAGCGAGGAAGAGGGAAAAGGGGAAGGGAAGCTTTTTCCTTTTTGCTTTGGATCTACCTTCATCCCCCTGCCACTTTTCATGTACATCCTCCCATTCCTAATCCTTTTCCTATCTCCCCATTCTAGGTCCCACCAACGCAATTACCCTCTGTGATTAACATGCCACACTGCAGGGAGAACCGATATGCCATTCCCAGTGGCAGCAGCCACGGGGGCTGCCACCTCTGCCAGGCACAGAAGACAATATAATCATCCCTAGGAGTCTGCCTAGATTCCAAGGCAGGATCAGCAGAAAGTAATATGAAGCATTAATAATCCCAGCTCAGCAGCGGATCCTGTATTCGAGCCAGAAGCGGGAGTAAGACGAGTGGTTAAAAAGTCCCATAAGACATTAGTACTGTGTGCAAAATTGGAGCATAATGCTGGAATAATCATTGGTGTGAGCTCTCACTTGTTTCCTTCATTCTTGCACAGTCATTATTCCTTTTGGGACGCTGTCACTGTGTCTGCCAAGTGGTGGTCAGAAACCAGAGGATAGCGACCAATTAGTGGAGCTCTCATTTGGTGGGAGGTCATGCTGTGTGTTTGTTCTGCGCACGGCAGCATCTGACACTCAGAAAGGGATTCTGGTGGTGTCCTGGCAGCCGCTCTGCCTGAAGAGCCAAAAGGGAGCCTCCCTCCGGGTAAGTCAGCAGGTGTTAAGTGTATGCTAAGCTGGTCTCAGCTGGAAGTCACTCTTTCAGTGTTAAGGGATTGTTTTGCATATCCGAAAGAGTTTGCTGAGCTGTTTAACTAGAAGTATTGAAGGAATAATGCCGCTTTTATCCATTTCAGTCTATCATTAATAATAAAAGTAGCTTTTCTTTCTCATTTCTGCCTGGTTTGGTAGTACTATGAATTTATGAGGGATCTCTAACCGGAGAATTAAACTAAATCAAAACCACTTCCTATCCACAACAACAGCATCACAGATGTGACTTTTGACTGAGAAGATGATGCACAATTTTGTACCATGAAAGAAGGAGTTAAATCACTGATCTTTCTCTAGTGGGTGTACTACCCAGTGGTCTCATTATGAAAAAGCCCCTTATTTATGGAGAGCTCAGCGATTGCTATTTGGAAGGGTCACCTGCAATTCTGTTCTTGTTGCTTCCCTTGGGGATTGCATGACACGTTTACTATTCATGCCGAATCCTGATTTAACATGGTTCAGCTTTTGGGTTTAACAATATACGCCTTACTTCAGAATGGAGGGAAAAAAATCCATACTTAATCCCACATTAGGTTTGTGGTGTCTAATGTTAAAAAGGAGCAAAGAGCATGAGGTTAAATTTAAAGATATACATCACACTATAGATCACTGACAATTAACTTTCAGTCAGTAGCAAGCTTTTTAAATGATGCCTCCAAGGGGAGTCAGTGTGAATATAGGAAATACCAGGGAAGAGGGAAAGTTGTATAAACAGAAAGAGTTTTGAGGGGCAGAGAGGGGAAGCACGGACTTTAAAAAGGCACTATAGTTGGAATTTTAGAATGAAAAGGCATATAACTCTGGTAACAGCCTGATCCAATATTAAAAACCTCAAATTGACTTCAATCAGTGTTAATGAGACAGTTTTCAGATTAGTTGCTCTAAATTTTTCCAATGAGTAAATCTTTCATGGCTAAAGGAACAATACCTTTTTTGTGTAATAAGTACCGTTAGCAAGCTGAAAATTAAATAGTCAAGGCTGTATTCTTTCCCTTAAACTGAGCCTGATCTCCGCTCTCTTCTTCTCACTCTTTTTCTAATGAAAAAGCCCCGGCTGTTGTCATCTTAAAGGAAGACAATAGAAATGGGAGACTGGAAGACAAAGGCAGACAAAATGCATTAGCAAGAAGGTCTACAAAACAGTTGTTAAAATGGAAAGCTTTTTCCTTAATTGAAGAGTCCTGCCTGACATCTCTGTGCAGTAAAATGCAAGAGAGCAAGTGTCTAAACAAAGGGAGAAGCTCTTCATTAGGAGTTTTGTCTACCACATGGTTCCCCCCCCCCCCCCCCCAAAAAAAAAAAAAAAAGCTTTACAAAGTCTAATGTTCCATTAAAAGGCAAGGAATTTGCTCTGGGAAACCATTTAGGCTTAAAGACACTGTTTTAGGGAAAATTGGAGTACAGACGGTGACTTCCAAAGCCATCTTCTGAAAGGTCACCTTTTTGGTGATATCAGAAGCATGCATCAATGTTCAGTGGGACACTGATGAGACCCTATTGTCACCAATTGAATCCTTTATACCCAATGGACCTGATTCTTATGCACAGCTTTTATATTGCTTAGAAAGAACAACCGTGAGCCATCATCATTTTTACTGCCAGAAGAACGTAAAGGGACTCTGATCGTGAGAATCAGGCCCATAAGGCTTAAAGGGTAGAAAAACATTAAGGTTAAGGAGGGTGATTGATTCAGCCCCCGTGTTCTCCTATTCTTCATTTACATTTAAGCGAAGTGCACAGATATTTGCTTATAACTTTCTATTTCCCCCTTCCCTCTCCACGTCTGCTCTTAGTGCCACTCTGACTCTCTTACAGCCAGCAAGGTTCCTTGAAGGTTTTCATCATACTTAAAAGGCAGGACAGGGGAGCCCTAAATTAGCTTCCCAATCAACTTTTTAAAGTAATACTTAATAAGCCCAGAGACTTTTCAGGAGCAGTTTAGTGCCACTTCCCTTCCCAGTCTTGCTGTGACACTCAACAGCACTTGAGAAGTGGCTGCGCTGAATTGGAAGCTGATTTAGGTCTCTTCTCCTTCCTCGTCTAGCAATACATACAAGCCTAAGGAGGTTTCAGTTAAGGACCAAGGAAAAGTTACCAAGGAAAAAAAATCAACTAAATTTTATTATATCAAGTGCATTTTACAGATCCCATAACCCTCCCTTCTGCCTGACCGTTGGCTGAAACAATGGAAGCTCTCCAGATATGGCTAGAGAAAGAGTGAGAACAAAATATTGCCTTCCTATTAGTTTAATTCTTGATCTTCAGCCAAATGGGAAAAGATCAGTGAGCCTAAGATTTTTGCAGTGTTTTGTGAACAGCTTGCTGCAGCTCTTTTGATTAACCCCCAGCCCTTATTATTTAACCACAAATACATTAAGGTCATACATATTGAATTATTTTAATGGCAGTCTAGTGTTTAATAATAAACTTTATTCAAGAGAATTGAACAGTTCCAAGGCAGCGCTCTAGAAATGTGATTTTGGAAGAGCACGAGTGACCAGTCATACGAGGGAGAAAAAAAAATGTACCACATGGGACTAGCAGGGGTCAGCACAGTCTCCATCATAGGTGAATTGTCACTGAGACAGAAATGAAGGGATAAAACAGAAAATAAAGAAATAATAAAATATCAAGTAGTAAATGTCAGACAGCTTGTTACTAAAAGACAGGCATTGTCAAAAAAAATAAAAAAAATCAATAATTAAATTACGAGATGGTTTAGGACTTTCACATTCCTTTCTCCCCATATCCAATACGCTTTTCTAGTCACTTTGATAATTTTGTGTCCTTTATGGAACTTGGTTTTAAAGGCAATGTAATATTTATTGGCTTACAAATCAGTCTGTCTTACATTTGTTTTTCTTCTGTTTACCTCCAAACTTTTGTAAATTTATGTATCTAGTCACTGAAATATTTATGCAAGGAAGTTCCAGAGGGAAACAATCTTGTTTTCACAGATTGTACTCGGTGCCCTGAGACAACGCCGTGGATAAATAAACAATAAAAATCAGAGAATTATTTCTGCACATATTTGATGACAGCGCATGCTCCCCATGATTTCTGTAAATATTTGGAATTTGTAATTACTGAACTAAAAGGCTAGATCCTCAAATGAGGTATGTTAGTAGAGCTCCTTTTGAGTCTACAATAATGAACCATTTGAAACCTGCTGAGGATCTTGCCCTTACATTATTGTTCTTCTTCATCAAATTTGATATGGGTCTTATGTTTGAAAGAATAATAAACCGATCAGGTCATCTGCTGCATTGATCTAAGAGTTAGCTACTTCATTAGATATGCTGTTCATGGTGCTCGATTAAAAATGTACCAGCTTTGAAAGCAGCAAGGAAAAACAACTTCTTTGTGAAGATTAATCCTTAAAATCAGCTTTCCTAAACTGCCACACACCGGAAAAAAGAAAATAAGGATTTGCACTGGGGGAAATGGATTACTCAAAGAAATGGCAATGGGAAACAGAGCTTTTTCAATTCCACATTTTCAGCTGCAACACTTTCTAGTTCTGTGATAATCAATATTGTTGCAAGCCAGGTGTGCTGTATCTTAGGAGAAATAGTGATCTCAGTCTGACTATAGGTCACAGATTCTCTTCTCGTTTCCCAGCTACTGTCATCCTTATTAGCATCCTTAGTAAGGGGTTTGAGGATCCAGTGAACGCAGAGAATGAAATGTTCTGCTCCCTCTAATAGTGGCCTCTATAACTGGGAATAAAGCTGTTAAGATGAAGCTGTGTGTCATCACCTATGTTGTATTACATTATATCCCCTTAATCCAGCCAAAAACACAGGTACCAAAATGGTGCCATCAGTTCAACCAATACCACTTCCATTCTTCAGTCCCTTTTATTATGTCCCCTTGTCACATCTTATCAAGAAGAATTTCTCGTTTTCACCTGCAAGTTCTGCACAACTCTGTGATGTCTTGAGCATGTCTACCTACACGTGCATTCATACTTTTTTCCCCTCATGTGCATTAAATTTAGTACCTCCAGTATGAGATATTAAATAAATGCGTGTTAAGCTGTCCAAATGCGTAGTAGCGAAAGTGCATACTTTTTCAGTGATGCTTAATGAGCCTATTTTACTGTGTACTAGGCATATTTGCATGGGTCTTTTACACAACACTTTAATGTGCAGTAAAATAGGCTACTGGGCATTAAAGCACACAGGTAGATACCCCTTATTTCTTAAGTTTTGCTACTTAAAAGAGTACATCTTGTATTCCTGTTCTTTCACTCACATGCACCTCACCACAAGTGGTGTTCTCGTACTCCCAGGTATGTGTCTTTTCCTATCATGCCCTAGGTATGGGGCAAATCACCAAATTCCATGCATCAGACCCCAGAATTTCCTCATTCAAGACTTTCTTAAAGAAACTTTTTCTTTGATGTCTGGAAGTGCTCATTCAAATGACTTCTCAACCCCAATGCTTTCTAAACAGGAAATGGGAACAAAGGAATCCAAGTAACCATCTTTCCTGGAATTCACAGTGATTGCCACCTTGCTAAACAACCCAGAGAAGGGAATGCCTTTTTTATGTGCCTTTCATACAGAAAAGCCCACCCTACTTAAGCAAGAATAGGGCAGGTCTTTAGCCAGTGTAAATGAGCCTACTCCGATTAATGCCAGTAGTGCTGATGTATGCTAGTTGAGGATACTCTCGCAAGATAATACTTAAGAAATAATAATAAAATCTTTCCAAACACAGAAACTTAGAAAAAAAAAATCAAATTATGTCAATCTTGTAACACTAGGCAGAGGCAGTAATGAATGCCAGTTTATACACTGTAATATTGTACCTTGCCATATGTTCAAGTAGCTTCCCTTGGAGAATTCCATCTCTCTCATATGGACAGAAGAATGAGAACAACAAACTGTTGAAAAGGTCACCAAGAAATACAAACATCACAGATGGCATAGGTGAAAGCACTGCAAAAAAGCAGAGTGAAAGAAGAATGTGTAGGAGTATCAGTCTTTAATTGGCAGTGCTGAGATAGAAAGTGCACTTGCATGCTACCTTTATTAATATTAAAATGACTATTGTAAATATAGCTTATGATTATTTGCCAGCTGGTCCTGATCCTAGGGAGATGAAACACAACCTTATTCCTCACTGACATTCCACAATGAAACTTCCTTTTTTCAGTAGATTAAAAGGGCAGCCAAGAAACCCTGTGACCCCAGTCCTTCACTTTGATGTCCTGTGGAGGAGAAGGTTTTCCCCTCTCTCTTTTTACAGAGAGCTATTTTATAATTCAGATTCTTCTACTACACTGTTCCTGTCTTGAGCTGGAACAAACCCATTCTCTATCTAAGCGATATGCAGAGACATCCAACTACTCTCTATTCCATCTACGAAAGAGTCACAAAGCAGTAGATTCCCAATTTTTGCAGTAACTCTCTGATACTTCATAGATAACAACAGGTTACAAGATCACATCGCATCAAACTCAAGAAATAAATACGTGGGGAACGTTGTTCAGTTCTCATGACTAAAGACAAGATAAGTGGAGGCACTCTAACAGGTAGCTGGTTACAGAGCTGAGTTTGATGAAAAAGATAGTGTGCCCAATTCTAATTTAAGATTTCTGTGTTTGTCAGAAAGTTTTAAGTTTTGACAACGAGTAAAAATGGCTTTTCTCTGTGAAGTCACATGCCCTGGTGACTATTAAAAAGCTGACAGTTTTCCAACAGCTGGTGATCTCTCAGGGCATCTTTACATATGCTCTGGGGATAGGAGGAGGGGGATGCTTTACAGTGGCTCCGAGAGCTGCTATAATTAAAGTGTTCACAGCATCCTGTGTATTCTAGCTCATAGATTCATAGATGCTAGGGTTGGAAGGGACCTCAACAGATCATTGAGTCTGACCCCCTGCCTAGGTAGGAAAGAGTGCTGGGGTCAAATGACCCCAGCCAGATGCCTATCCAGCCTTCTCTTAAAGACCCCCAAGGTAGAGGAGAGCACCACCTCCCTTGGAAGCCCATTCCAAATGTTGGCCACCCTTACTGTGAAGACGTTTTTCCTGATATCTAGCTTAAATCTGCTCTCTGTCAGTTTGTGACCATTGTTCCTTGTTACCCCAAGAGGCCACCTGGTGAACAGAGCATCTCCGATCCCTTGCTGCGCCCCCCCTGATGAATTTGTAGGAGGCCACAAGATCAGCTCTCAGCCTTCTCTTGCAGAGGCCGAAGAGGTCCAGGTCTCTCAGTCTCTCCTCATAGGACTTGTCCTGTAAGCCCCTAACCATACGAGCGGCCCTCCTCTGGACCCTCTCGAGTCTATCAACATCCTCCTTGAAGCACGGCACCCAAAACTGGACACAGTACTCCAACTGTGGTTTGACCAATGCCGCATAGAGGGGAAGTATCACCTCCTTCGACCTATTTGTCATGCATCTGCTGATGCATGATAAAGTGCGGTTAGCTTTGCTGATGATTTCGTCACACTGATGACTCATGTTCATCTTGGAGTCCACTATGCCTCCGAGATCCCTTTCTGCTTTTGTGCTGCTGAGAGGGTCACTGCCCAGCCAGTAGGCATGCTGGATATTTTTTTGTGCCCTAGGTACAGAACTCTGCACTTGTCCTTGTTGTACTGCATCCTATTGTGTGCTGCCCACTTTTCTAACCTGCCCAGGTCTGCCTGCAATTGTTCCCTATCCTCTGGAGCGTGCACTTCACCCCACAATTTAATACTGTCCGCAAACTTGGACAGAGTACACTTTGCACCCACATCCAAGTCACTGATGAAGATATTGAAGAGCACAGGTCCAAGGACTGAACCCTGCGGGACCCCACAACTCACATCCTTCCAGGTTGATACCAGCCCATCTACTACCACTCTCTGGGTGCAACCGCTAAGCCAATTTGCCACCCACCAGACCATGTCAACCTCTGTTACAGCCTCTTAATTTATTTATGAGAATAGGATGAGATACCGTATCAAAGGCCTTGCTAAAGTGCTAAAGTCCAAGAAAATGACATCCACCTCTACTCCTGCGTCTGAGCATTTTGTGACCCTGTCATAAAATGAAACCAGATTGGTCAGCCATGATCTACCTGCTACAAATCCATGCTGGTTTCCCTGCTGCATTATTTTTCCCACTGGATTCCCACAAATATGATCCTTCATAATCTTTTGAAAGGATGGACGTGAGACTGACTGGCCTATAATTACTTGGATCCATCTTCCTCCCCTTCTTGAAAATAGGGACCAGGTTGGTCCTTTTCCAGTCCTCCAGGACCTGACCTGAGTGCCACGTGCGCTTAAACAGCTGTGCCAGTGGTTCTATGACACCGTCCAGTGCCTTCAGTACCCTCGGATGCAGCTCATCCGGGCCTGCTGATTGAACACATCCAGTCCATCCAAGTGACTCTGCACCAAGTCACTGTTGGCAGTTGGTGGGCTGGTGCTCATCTAAGAATCCATTAGGAGACTTACCTTGAGCCCTGTTCAGGAACACCAAGGCAAAAAAACTCATTGAATAGCTCAACCTTGTCCCCCCTGTCTGTCACCAATTGCTTCTTCTTGTTCAGTAGGTGTCCTATGCTGCCCTGGGCCTTCCTTTTACCCCCTACATACCTAAAAATATACTTTTTGTTGTTTTTAATTTGTGTTGCCAGCCTCAGCTCTGTAGTTGCTTTGGCTTTTCTAACTGCCTCCCTGCAAGTGCGGGCCAAGTAGGTATGATCCTCCTTGGTAGCTTCCCTCTGCTTCCACCGCCTATATGCCTTCTTTTTTGCCCTTAGGCTCCCCTGGATTTTCCTGTTTAGCCAAGGAAGTTTTTGGGCTCCTTTCCTGCTTTTCCCTTGTGCCGGGATAGTCTCCCTCTGTGTCTAAACGATAGCTTCCTTTAGAAACGACGACCTTTCCTGGACTCCCACCTTGCCAATACTCCTATCCTGCAGTGTGTCATTGACTAGACTCCTGAGCACACTGAAGTTAGCCTTCCTAAAGTCAAGCACTTCCACCCTACTAGTTATCTTACCTACCCTACACCGTATGGTGAATTCAGTTGATTGGTGGTTACTGTCCCCAAGGTGACTACGAATCTGCAGGTCCCCTACCAGGTCCTTCCCCATAGCCAACACCAAGTCCAGTAAGGCATTCCCCCTAGTGGGACTGTATACCTCCTGTGTTAGGTGAAGGTCCTGCATGCAGGTTAAGAACCTATGTGAATGGTTGGATTAGGCTGACTGCTCCTCCCAGCGGATGTCAGGGTGGGAGGAGCAGTCAGCCAAATCCAACCGTTCTTGTAGGCTCTTAACTTGCTCGTTTGACCAGCTTCAGTTAAAGTGCTCCCACTGCCATTTTGAAGTGCGGCAATGCTGAATACATGAGACAGAGGCTACTGGAACACACTAATTAGCACATTCCAGCAGGCTACATTAATCGAGTCTGCTCCAACATACTGTAATTACAGTACATTGCGGCAAAGTTCCCGCACATCAACAGGCACTCTGAGACAGAGCTGTATGAGAATTGTATATAGTTAACAACCCTAAACATATAAATAATCATGGCCAAGGATGGTCCAAGCAGCTGTGGTACTTCTGAAGCTATTGATGCCAACTAGAAGCTTTATCTTTTCAAAGCTCCAAGATGGCACACAGTATGTTATAATCTTTTGCAATTCAGGATAGCAAATGAAGATGTGATTACTTCAGACCAGTGTACATTTTAAAATATTCAACAAAGAAAAGAAAAAATATTTGGAGGAAGGAACCAGACTCATATTAAGCCATTTCAACAGAGGATGGGCAGTGGTCAAGTGAAAGAAGGAGACTCTTCTTCACATGGGGAGAAGGCACCACATGGGTCAAAGATTCTCACTTAGTTTGGAAGAACTAACAACAGTAAAGTTGTGATGACTTCACAGCAGTTTCTCTAGAAAAATCTGTTGGAGGAAAAATGTGCTAAATTCCCGATCATTTGGATTTTCATGCTTAGTGCCTAAAAAAAATTCATGGCAAAATGAAGACCATGGATAAACTCAAAATTTAGCCTAATCATTTTACCAGCCAGAAACGTCATCTCCATGGAAGGACATGGATATAGGAAGAAGCTTTTACATGATAAACTAGGGTGCTAATTTTAAATGGAACAGCTATTCCTTGCTAACTCATATAGTCACTCTTATTCCACAGTTTATTTCCACAGTTTAGTTTAATTAATTGCAGAACACCTCAATTTAGTTTAATTCACTGTCGAGAAAATATTAGCAGAGAATAAGAATGTCCACAGGAAAAAGCTACTGTGGAAGAGGGACCCCAAGCTATTTCAGCGTGTAGACAGGTCCTTAATGTTATGGATATCAGTAGGCAAAAGATCAAATAAGCATGTCAACGTCTTCTGTGGAATCTGCTCTGTTCCTGAAGCTTAAGTCCCAGTAGTCAATGTAGACTTGAAAGATGATAAGAAGTATTACCTAGGCAATTCTTTCTTGATTTAGAGTAAAACTCAGCTCTCAGATCTGTATGACAGTTATCTTGGACTTTCTGCTTTCCCAGAGCACTGAGCTCCCAGTGTTCCATCCGCATTAATGTGGAATATAAAAATTAAAATCCACCTTGTAGAGCTGGAATCATATTTTCACCTTCCAAAGGAATCCACCAGAGAACACTTGTTAAAATTCTAGTGACACAGCTGAATTTTTTTTAACCTAAAATGCCTGCTTTAAGAGAGAGAGAGAGAGAGAGAGAGAGAGAGAGAGAGAGAGAGAGAGAGAGAGAGAGAAGTACCAAATAAAAGGAAAAAGAGAAAACTGATAGGAAATAGCCCTTGCTACCTCTAGACCTAGTCTGTCTTAGTACTCTTGTGGCCTTTCAGATACAACATGGTGGTTTATATGAAGGGTCATAGTCACTGTATTAAAAGGTTAGGGCTCACAAAAATTTTTAAAAAGGAAATATTTAATATAAGAAAAATGTCTTCAAAGCCTTTGTGAACATGTAAGTGTTTCAAAAAGGGGGTGGAGTGGAGGGGAGGAACTCTCTCCCACACACTTATTTTTGCCTTTCATTTCTTTTTTTCCGCCCCCCTTATTAAGGAGGAGAAGTCAGTTTGCCTTATTGTTCCTTGGTGTGCCTACATATGGGTTCATAAACGTCTTCTCTCAGAGTACCGCAGTTCACTTGCAACATGATTAGGTGTTTACTAGAGATTCTAATCATGGCAAATAAGTGCTCTGAGCTCAAGAGATCACTAAGTTTTCCTGGCTAAACCAGAGATGAAAAGCAAGTTTAAAGAGAATTAAAAAGATGGAAAATCACCCTGGGTACAAGTCAACGGGATTTCAAGTCAGATAACAGCCTTCAGAATTTAAAGCATTGTATTATGATCATATTTATAACTCAGGATGTAGATACATAACATGATGACTCTATAATAGAGTAATTCATCTGAGATTTAACACCTGACGTAAATGTACTCCATCGTTGTCAGCAGCAGTCCCTCAATATAAGGATAAGTTTTCCAGTAAATAGGGAAGTCATTGGCGAGTCCATAGATGACCGAGGAGGGTAATGCAAATTTGCATGTTGCATATGTGGAAAATGGTGAGTTTGTAGCATAGGCCTATTTTGGAAGCTGGTTGTAAGGCACCCTTATGACATGGCCTTTCCAATGGAACTGGTGCCATATAAACATGGCTTCAATACTGCTTAAACCAGAACACAGGTATTCATTTTTCTATCCTTGCAATTGATATGGAGGATTTTCCAAAGACATCACTGATGGTAACATTGCAAAGCTTTCAGATGCTTCCAATACATTATCCAAGCTTCACACCCATACCACATGGTAGGGCCGACAAGAGCCTGGTAGACTATGTACTCCATAGTAAGGAGTAGATGCACAACCAGCTCTCTGAAGCTAGGTGCTCAGTTACAATGCCTAGTGCAGCACAGGGTAGATGGCTGGCATCAAACAGAAATCTACGCTGGCATGAAATGGGCTAGAGAAGCAGACCCCTAATACAGCCCATATAGTAACTCCCATGTACTAAAGTTTCTACATGTGTTTCAAGGAATAACCTTGCCCTGGATTTGAGCGATTCACCAACTAGGAGTTATAGTGTTTACTCCACTTTTGCTATATAGTAAAGTCAATTTACGACATAGTTAACATGTTGTACACCCACTGTTATTTTATATTTTGTTTCAGGGTTCAGCCTCAGTATGAAAGAGAAAGAAAGAAGAGGAACATGGATAGAATATGTTAAATAATTTTAAGCATCTTTTTTTCACTTGAGATTTAGAGAGCTTGACTTGGGGGTGTGGGTAGCATGCAGCCAGATGCTGAGCTGGGGGAGGACAGGGGGGAGGTGGCATGCGGCCAGACACTAAGTGGGGAGGTGGGGACAGTGTGAGAGCAGGTGGGGACAGAGTACCCCTGCCTCCCAGGAGAACAGCTGGAGCAGGGCAGGGAAGCTCACTGGGCTGGGGCAAGGGCAACAGCACTCCTCTGCAGGACAGGGAAGCTCACTGGGCTGGTGTGTGGTGGTGGTAGGCACCACATGCAAGCTTCCCCATCTGGCAAAGGGGCACCGCTGCCCTTGCCCCACCCCATCCTGATCCTGGGAGGCGGTGGCACTCTATCCCCACCCCGTCTGCCCACACATACCCCCTAGGACCAGTCCAAGTACTCCCAGGGGTAAGTGTACCCCCCCCGCTTGACAACCATTGACTTACAGAGACAGAGTAGAACCACAAAATGGAGCCTAAACTAAAAAGGAGATTCTACCATTTAGCCCAGGAATTGGAAACATTTTAAGAGCAGCAGGCCAAAATAATGCAGCTTGATTGGAAGGTGGGACATGGCTGCTGCCACCTGCCATTCATGTCCTGGCTTCACAGGCTGAATTAAATTGCTTGGTGGGCTGGATCTGGCCCATTGGCTACCAACTGCTGATCTAGACTGTTTCTGGAATACTCATCCCAGGCGAGCAAGTGTGTTCTGGCTATCCCATATTATCCGCCCAAGTACAGTGTAGCCAATACAATTTTTTTTTTAAGCCTTAGTTATGAGGTCCCATAGTACTGCCAACAGTTACAGTACTATTTTCCACTCAGGCTTTGATCTATAAACCACATTGAATTTGTTGTTTAATATTAATGGCATAAATTTTTCAGACTTTCAGCCATTTCATAATCTACTTCAGCTTCAATTTGTTTTTATTAGGTTGGTTATTTTGATAAATTTCCTGAATTAAAGCTTCTTTGCTTCATTTTATTTATTCATCAATCAGACCAACTGTCCCTCCTATAATTCCATAGTTTAGACTATGGTCAGCTCTCCATGAGCTTACAGAGGCAGTGGATGCTAGATGTCTCCCCTTTCTGCACAAGCAGCAGAGAGCTACAGCTTCAGTCCTTTCACTCCTTTTGGACAAACAGTCACTGATAGCCAGACCTAAAAGGGAAGAATTGGGTGATATGTCAGCATTAATCCATCAATAATTTATGATATATGATATCATAGTAACTGCTCCCTTCTTACATTCCAAGTTAGCTTCTTGGTAGAACCCTGATTTTCAATATCTCCAACAACAAAGAGAAAGTGAATTGATGAATGCTTCTGGGCAACATCTGAGAAAAAATTTTCTGTAAACATGGTAGGGAGATGAAAAATCATAGACCTTCCCTTTTCCCTCCTCTCTTTGCCCCATTATCTCTGTCCCTCCCCCCCCAGCAATTGTAGCCCCAGTGAAATCAACTGGTGTTTCACCAATAGAGGCCAGTTATGCCAAATATAATACTACTAGGTAATCGTCCATCAAGAATGACAGATTTCAGGGAGTGTTTACATGCCCCCTCCTCACCCTTTGGGGCCAACCATGTAAAGACTCCCACTGCTGCCACTGCCTCCTCCTCAAGCTTCTAGCATGGGGGCTTCCTGCCCCCACCCACCTGCACCTCACAGCAGGGCTTTCCCCTGCCTCCCCCCCCCCGATGTCTCCCCTGTCCTGCTGGCTGTTGTCGGGGCCAGATGGCAGGGGGGCGCTGCCACCATGACCCCCCCTTCCCCAGCCCCCTCCCTTCTGTCTGCCCTGACAACAGTTGGCCCAGATAACAGCCGCTACCGTGACCCCCCCGCTTGGCCTCCCTCCACCCCACACGGGCCCATGTAGCCTCCCTCCTTCCCTACCACCTTCCCCTCTCTACCAGGTGTTGTCAGGGCTGGGTGAGGGGGACAGGGTGGTACCACCATCATGACCCCCCCCCCCCGGCCATCCAGCCCCAACAACAGCCACCACCATGACACCCCCTTTTGCTTCAAGCCACCCTGCCCCATGCCAGCCTGGGTCTGTGCAGCCAAATGCCATCCACCCTCTCAGCAGCACATGCACACTTGACCAAGAGTGTTAGGGACAGACAGACAGACAGACAGACATATAGACAGACTACAGCCGTTATATAATACCATGGGGTTCAAACACTTTTTGTGAGGGGCATTCATAAATGTCCCAGCCTACAAAAACAAAGCATGTTGTGTTTCAATAGCCTGTGAAGCATTTCACTTCTTTTCTTTCTTGCATAAGCAGTTCAAACATGGTGTGTATTCTAACATTTCCTCCCTCAGTTCACAAACTACTGAAGGTCAGTGAAACAATGAGGGAAAGCCTAAGGCCACGGAGTCGCTGGGTATCTTCTCGTACAGCTTGTCTCTATAGGCTTCATTGGAAGCACAAGAGGGACCACACTCATGATTAGAAACCAAAAGAAACCTGACAGACATTTTTATGACAAGAGAGTCCCCTAAATACAAATAGTGCTTTTGTTGTTGTTGCTAAGAATGGTTGACAGCAACCTGAGCAGCACACAATGACAGCAAGTCATGCTGGGCAACCCACAGAGGACCACAAATCAAATACAAGGGAAAATGGAGGGATACCAAGAAATGAAACATTAAACTAGGTAAAGTACCTATTATTATATGACTAGAAAAACAAATCACAGGAAACACTGAAACCAGCTACAGTTTTCTTGAAAAGGCAGGTGATTGAGTTACCCTTAATCCTACATCTTGTGCAGTGCATTATACCTGTGCAAGTTAGATGTAAAATGCTACTGAATCAGAAGAGCTCTCTACCCCAATTTTTGTTACTTTGTTCATAGAAGATGCACAACAATGGAGAACTGGCCCCAGAGTATATGCCTCTGTCAGGTCCCACTTTATGCTCTGCTATAAATGAGACATGCAATGTTAACCTATGCTGATGACATTGAGCAAGAGCCTAATAAGTTGACTTGCACTGAGCAGCATCTTACTTGGTGCATAGGTCCCCTGATTTAAGGCACTAAGCTTTGAGCTGCTAAGGGTGAAGTTACTTGTTACATTTAGATGAGGGATAGGCAAAGTAAGGCCTGTGGACCACATCTGCTCACCAGGCAATTCCATTGGGTCTGCAGGGCCCCTTTGCAAGGTGGCTTCTCTATAGTAGGTACTGGATACAGAAAGCCTCTGCGTAGCAGAGCTTTTGCCTGGCCACCCTGTGGCTGTCCCTAGCCTCCCTGTGGCTGTCCCTAGCCTCCCTGCATGCCTGGGAATTCAGGTAAGTGCAGCCAGCCATGCACTATGGGGCTGGGACAGGCTGGCCCCACATGCCATCCCTACATGCGACTGGGGACTCAGGTGGGAGCACTATGGGCTGGGTGGGGCTGGCCCCACATGCTGCCACCACTTGTGGCCAGGGATTCGGGCAGGAGTGTGGGAGCTGTGTATTATGGGGCTGGTCCTGCATGCTGCCACCATGTGTGGCTGTGGCCTGGGGTAGGAGCGCAGGAGCTGCACACTATGGGGCTGGGTGGGGCTGGCCCTGCACCCTGCCACTGTGTGAGACCAGGGACTTGGGCAGGAGTGCAATTGGGCTGGGCAGGGCTGATTTTTTTAGCATGATTTTTTTTTCTAGTTTCAAGATGGATGCACCCTCCATCCCAAAAGGAGTACTTCTGGGGCAAGGAGAGGGACTTCTGGTGGCAAAGACCAGGGGTTAGGGGTGGGACTTCCAGTATCAGGATGGCTAGCGGGGGGCAGGGCTACCTTTGCAGCCCCTGACAGCTCACCAAAACTCATTAAGCAGCCTTCCAGCCAAAATAATTGCCTTCCCCTAACTTAGACCATACTAAGGGCACTTAAAATGTGAGCATCTGCAAGTGAAAGCTCATTATCTCTTGCTAAATGTCCTCTGAGCAGCTCAAAGTTATGCTGCTTCTGGTGAGCGTTAACTCAGCTTCTGTTAGGCTGCCTTCAGTCTTCCCCATGGAAATAAAATGAGAATTTTGCAGTCCTTCAGCATCCCAGGATACACCACTCCCAGCTGTTCCTACTACCTGGAGCAGCAATAGAGGTTCTAGCCATGTCCCTGCTTACCAGCCCTGTAGTAGAAAGTCAAAGCTATGTAGGCAAAAAAACAATATTAATGCTTAACATGTAACTGCTTATAGCATCTACATGAAATATTTACTGCAGAGCTGCCCAATTAGCTGCACAGTAAAGTCTCAATGTCTACAAGTGTGGCCCTATTAAGCCACTGGGAATTAATTAACTCTGCCATAGGTTAGTGCTTGTAAATACAAGTACTATCCTGCAGCAGTTCTTTATTGCACAGTTACACATGTGTAGAGGCTGACAGGGCTGGCTGGGGCACAAGAGTGCTCAGTATGGTGGCTGTCTGCCAGCTAGTCCCACACTGGAGCATCCTTGTGCCCTGGCCAGGCCCTCCAAAGCATTTTGAGCTGGGTCGGAGCAGCCCCGGGCTGGCAGGCTGATCCCTTGGCCCCTCTGCCAGCCAGGGCTGCTCCAATCCAGTTCAACATGCTGTGGTCCTATATGCAGCACCCAAGGACACTTATCTCTGCTACAATATGCACTGGAGTTTATTGCACATTACTAGCATATGTAGATATGCCCAGCATGTCCTACCTTTAACACCACTTAATATTCTATACATTTATTATTGTCTAGGTGTACTGTGCAACTTCACTCACTCACTATGCCAAATTCATGAGACTCTGCCCTTTTGTTTGCAGCCCCATAGATACTTATTTGTTTCTAATTTCCCGTCCCAATTCAGCAAAAAGAGCCCTCTGTCCATCTGTATTTAGGAACATGCTTAAGATCTTAATATGAAGTATGAAACTTCAGATGGACTTAAACATATGTCTAACGTAAGAGCGCATCATCAGATTCTTTGCTGACTGGGATGTGCTGCTGAATTGGAGCATAAATAAATCAAAAGCACGGGGGAAGGTGTCACAGATGAGAAGATGCATTAAAGGGAGACGGGCCATAGGAATCACTCTTTTCATCCTGTAGGGGAGTCAAGGTGAACAGTGCAAGGTGGATGGACAATTCTCCATGCAAGTTCATTTACTCTTTCATTGGTGCTATTTCTTCAAAGACAGCAGCAGGTGGGGAATGAAATGGGCAGACTCTCTTTAGTTTGAAAAACTTCCTTGCATTGCCATGAAGGCTGGAAATTAATACTTTTAGTTTTTGTCCACTGGAAAAAAAGATGCATCAAAGTATATCCCCAGGGGTAAAACAGCACATTCCTTCCCCCCACTCCTTCCCAAATGCATACAAACCAAAAGGCCAAATAAATGTTGGCAAACAGAAATGTGATGAGTTATAGTATTTTCTTTGCTACAGTAGCTAGGAGGAGAAAAAAATCCCCCAGAAAGATTAAGAAGCAAACATAAAACAGGTCTTGAAATTCCTCTTTGTTGATGCCCTAGGGCAGGTACTTTTTCAACAATACACCTATTTTTTAAAAAGTACCTGCCCAGTGGGTACCTGACTCATTGAGTTCTCAACTGTGTTCAGAATCAGAGGCACTGACTTGGTTGGTTTAGTGAAACATACTACCGTTCCCCTGATCAGAGCAGATCTTACGCCCAAAGAAGAGTTCAAGGAATTATATACTGAATTATTATTTAATTTGATGAGATTTAGTACAGCAGGGCACTGAACGTGCTAAACAGGAACCAGATTTTCAAGTCCAGAAAAAATTCCTCATTTTACAGCTGCCTAAAATGCAAGTAAGGAGGCGACTTGTGTAATTTTGCTTTGTGTTTCCATCTAAAACCTGGTTACACAATATATTGACAGGGTCTATTGTACTGATTAAAGCCCCCCCCCCCCCCCCCAACTTCAGCATTCAAAGTAAAAATCTTATTATTGTTCCCTAATTGACGCATGATGTTTTTGTAGGGGTAACTGTTCATTCTTAGGGAAACCTTCACAAGATTACTTCACCCCCCACCTTCTGTTATCTTAGTCCCCTCCCCCATTGGCTAATCCTTTCTTTGATGTTTTTCAGTTGGTTTTATTTTTATTATTTTTTTAAATTTCAAATGCATTCAAATTCTTACTAAAGCCAGTGAGGTTTTGCTGCACTTGAAATTTGCAGACTTACAGTAAAATGCCAGGTATATTGAGATGAATCAAACCCATCTGAGCATGAATGAAATGTAGTGAAAAAGTGCCTTCTGGCATCATTTCTGGGATTAGTAATTTGAGAAATTGTGGTGATGCAAGGGAACAGCATGAGAAAGCCATTTCCTTCCCCTTTGTCCAGTCTAAATGCAAATCTGAACTTTCTTGGCAGTTCATTTGCATATTAATGCATACACTATTCCACTCCAGAGATCACTTTAGATTTTCTAAATTAAGTTGGGTGGGTGGGCTGAGGGAAAGGGGTCATTTTTGTTACATCAGCCTGTGTATTCCCAGACACTGCACAGAAAAGCATGGACAGTTGGAAATGATTTCAGTGGCCTGATCATACTTTCCATTCACCAGCTAGCCCAGTGAGGATGTGGGAAAGAGGGGGTACAGATGACCAGAAGGAGACAAATGTTTCATGTTACTCTGAGGAAGAGCAAACACAATGAAATTAAGAAAGGGTAAGAGTGCACTCCTGTCTAATTAGCATTTCTTCCTAGTAGCTTGAGAAATGTCAGCCACCAGTTGGTGGCAAAATAAAGATGTTATGTGAGTAATAATGAATTAAATTGTGGCTATTTGCATTGGAATGCTAAGATAATGATCCGAAATTACTATTGTAAATATTCCCCTTGACAGTTCAAAATTAGACTTAAAGCTAATAGTACTTTGGATGAACTTTAAGCCATGAAATCACTTTTAATGCTTTGCAGTCCTTTTGGCTATGACAAGATGCTTCAGAAAGTTAATTTACCTCTGTTTTGTTCAAGCTGTTTGGTAATTGATGCATATATCATGGAGGTTTTAATGAACAACTACAGGGACTATTTAGTCTATTCACTAAGTATAACTGGAACACTTGATTACTACTCCTATTTGGAATAGACCAATTGAATTGAGCACAGCAAACAGCGTCAGGAACCGTGGTGGTAGGCTGTTCTGCTACATGCAACATCCAAGGGCAAACATTTTTGCGCAATTCAGATACTTTTTCTTGCATTAACTACAATTCATAGCTCTGATATTAGCAGAAGTTGCTTGGAGAGAATTTGTGCGTCTGCCTATACACTCGAGATCCTGTCACAGTGAGGATAACCGGAAACGCACCAAATCCACAGCTATCTTCACAGCATCTGTTGTGTGAAAAGCTCTCCAGTAACAGTCCATTATAATAGTTCATTTAAAATGAGGGTTTATTTCCAGACTGTGGAGCTTAATTACATTATAATGTTTTGCCATAAGAAATACTTTATTTAAATAATGATGAAAAAGCTATAACTTGCATAGAACTGAGACATACTTATGGTAAGTGCTATCACTACAAAAGCACAGCTGGGCAGCTCTGTGCCCTGGGCAGACATGAGACTCCTGGGGCACTGCTGGCTGCCACTAGGGCTGTGTGAAATTTGTTTTGAAAGCTGTTTTGATTCGACACTGTTTTGACACATTTCAAGCTTGAAACAGTGGAGTTGAATTGTAATGAAAGGCTTCAAAACATCCTTGGAACAAAATGAGGCTAGTCAAAACATTTCGAACAGCCAGCAGCAAGTGGTGAGAGACAGGGGAGAACCAGGGCTGCACACCCAGCAGCAGCCGGACGCGCAGCCCCGGCTCTCCCCGTCTCCTGCTGCTGGGCTGCAGGAAGCCAATAACCCTGCAGGGGAGGGAACTAAGCCTGGGTTCAGTTCCCCTTCCCAGCACTGCAAATCAGGCTGGGGAAAGGAACTGAGCCCAATTGCTCAGTTCCCCTCCCCAACACTAGATCAGACTGGGGGGTGAGAAGTCCACCCAGCTGGGCTGACTTCCCATCCCCAGCGCTTGATGGATCTCCCCATTCGATCTAGCGCTGGGGATGGGGAGTAAACCCACCTGGGCTGGCTCCCCACCTCCAGCCCGATTTAGCGAAACATCAAAGCCACATTGAAATAGCCTCACTGTTTCAACAAAGCAAAACAGAATAGCCATTTTGAATTGAAATTAAGTTCAAAACAGAACGCTGTTCCGTTGAAACCTCAAAACTCAAGGTGGAATGAAACAGTGCTGTTTCGCACAGCCCTAGCTGCCATGGGGCTAACAGTGACATGATCAGCCATTGCTATGGTGGTAGTTATTTTTTTTTCCCCTCCCTAACCCTCTTGCAGTGTCCAGGGGGTCATACCTCATCCCGTCTTCTCCGCCCCGAGTTACACTACTATTCCTGCTATATTGGGATGGTTCAACACCATGGTAAAAATTTGAAAAAGTGATGCATGTTTTTGAATCTGCAGCTCACGGCCACCTTTTTAAGAAATTGGTTTTCAGATAGTACTGTGAAAAGCAAGGCCTTTTCAAGGCATGTCAAGTTGTCCACTGGAAAAAAACAACAAAAAAACCCAAGACTTCCAAGGCCACCCCCACTTCTGAAAGTGTAGGTCATGATGGTTAGGTAGAGGGCCTGTCAAGATGCAGAACTGCAAACTCACATTCCATCTGGATTCAGTGGAATCAATTTCCCCAAAAAGGCCAATTCCTGGAGCAGAATTTATGTTTAATTCAAACTCTGCCTCTGCTAGTAATCTTTACCTCATGGCTCTTCACTTTTTTCTAATCAGAGAGTGGCCACTAGGGTCCTCAAAGAGCACTGAGCTGTCTGTTTTTACCCAGTATCTGTGTGAGGAGGTAGCCATGGGATCACTCAATAGATAGAAACATGAGTATTGAATGCAAGTAATAGAAAATCAAATGCTGAAAATCTGCTACTTTCCAGTGAGATATGGGAATATACAGCAGCCAAATGTTTGACTTTTATGAACTCTGGTTTTGCATTAACCCCCACCCCACCCCCAGCTGAGTATATGAAACAAAATGTATATCTAACCTGAAAAAGCCAAGAATGAGAAATACTATAAAGGCATGTCCAAAATGAGTTTTTGCTGCCATTAGAATTTTCTTTTGAGTTACTAAATGCTGCTTGTTTCTATTATGCATTAACATAGCATTGGGCATTTAATTGCCTCACTTCTTAAAAGAAAGAAAATAGGAATTGCTGCTTGTTAACAATACTACCATTAAAAAGGTTCTAGTTAGGCTTTTAAATTCACCTCCTCTTCAGGTTAACAGAGTGGCTGTGGGCCAAGTTCCCATTAGTACTTCAGCTGTATTCTCTGGCTGGAGACAATTTTCTGGCTAGTTTAACAGGAAAGAAGCCCACAGTTCATGTTCCCAAATCTTTCCTTTAGGGCTGAACTTCAGCAGTTAAATTGTGTTAAAACACAGCTTCCCCAATCTACATTACGATTTAAAAGTGAGTTGGTCTCAACATTTCAGCAGATGCACCCACCATGATTTCCTTTATTCTAGATTTATTCAGTGGAGAAGCTGCACAGGAACAGCAATCAAAACACAACAGTGGTCACTGGTCAGGCAAGATCATGATGTCACTAAGTAAGGGCCAAAGCCTTCTTTTGATACTACACAGATTGTCTCAAGGCCAGAGACCAGACACTTTCAGGGTCTAAAGCTCAAAAACAGCCTGCCATAGCAGTGTTCCCAGAATCTCTGCCATGAAGCTGGGAGAATGGAAGCTCTGGGAACCCCAGATCTATGCAAGGATTGGCCTCAGGGAGACTGCAAGACCTTGGCATCTGGTGGCTTGCACAGCTGCCAACAGCCTGCATCAAAGGGCAGTGAGGCAGCAACAGGGGAACCAACAAGAAAGTCAAGTTACCCATGCTGCCACAAGGTCTGTGGGGTATATTTTATGTAGGAAAAAGTGCACCCATAGTTCCAAAATGAAATGCTATTGGAATTGCCAATTTTCAGGAAATGAAAAAATATATAACTTAACACCCATACACACTTGGGATTGTATATGGTAAAGTGTATACTTTTGGTTGTGTAGTGTGCATGTGTGTTTAATGTGGGCCAGCTGACCCCTGTTGTTCTGGTCATATGAGCTCAGCACATGGCAAGCTAGGGCCTGTATCCGGTCAAAATATGTAAAACCCTCTGGCTTCATTGGCCAGAGAAAGAAAGAAATGCTCTAGGCAGATTAAGAAAGAGGATGTCACACCAGGTATATAAGAATAACTTGACTAAGGTTTCTCTTTCTTTCTCCTAGGGTTGCTGAGAGCTGCAGTTAAATTGGGAGCCAGGAAACCTGCTCTCCATGGGGGAAGGGGAAAGCTCCCCCACTCTTCATTGGAGAGGCAAGTGAAAGCTATGTGACAGGAAAGTCTCAGGTACAGGGAGAGAAAGTCTGCTTCAGAGTTTGAGACTCCTGTTTTCTTCCTTGTCCCAGGGGTGCTACCACAGGGGGGGCTAGAGACCCTTTTCTCAAGGGACCCTGGGACGGGAGTTATACATTTCAAAGAAAAGGTTTGTAAAAGGAATCACTTACCATATACAGGAAAGCAGACGCTGAGGGAACAAAAGACGGAGCCCACGCGGTTTACAAGCTGCACCTATATACAGCTGGGACCAGAGGGCAACGTCAGAGGCAATCACCCACCGGCAAGGCTAAAAAGAGGCCGATGAAGGCAAAAAGAGGAGAGTGAGGAAGATGATGGTGGCTCTCCACACCAGCAGCAAACAGCACCAGTTAGAAGATGGACCTCAGAAGTGGAGAGTAGCAGAGGAGGCTGTAGAAACTCTCCAAGACGGCAGCGAGCCACCCCGGCTCATAGATATTAAACAGAGCACAGCAGCAGAGGCTGCTGCAGCTGCAGACAGTATCGAGTTGGGAGCAGATACCCTGATCAGAGAGCAACAATAGAGGTTGCTGAAGCTCAGTGTGCTGGCATCAAGCGGCGCCCGGACAGAGAAGCAAGGTATGTTCGGAGCCAGACACCCTGGGGGGTGAAAGAAGAACCCCATGCTGGGGGTAATCCATGTTGGCACCCGGAGAACAGCATCACTGAAGACAGAATCATGACCGACCCGGGAACGACAGAGACGTCACATTCCAGTAGGTCACAGGTACCAGATTATAAAGATAATCTGACCCACAGAAGGGGAGAAGATAGATCCACGGAAAGTTAGAGTGGAGCAGCTTTGAGGGGATGCCATTGGGTCATGACCCTGAGGCAGAAAGAGGGAGATGACAGCATACTTTCTGTCCCTTTTTCTTGTCCGCCTTTTTGTCCTTGACCTCTTTGTCTTAGTTGTAGTCTATATTAATATGTTTGCATTTGTTGTATTTTTTGTCAGGGTTCAGCCATTTTGGTGTTCTTTTCCTTTGATTCTTTTGCATGTTGCTGTAGTCAGGGATGTCTAGAAGAAAATCCGAACTGCATCACATTGTTAGAGTGACCCTGAGGCTTGATAAGCGGTTGCTAAAAACAGGGGAAAAAAGGCAGAACGGGCACAACCAGTAGGCCTGTGATTCATCACGGAAACAAGCCTGAGAAAGTAATCCTGAGGAGGACATCCAGATAAGAAGTCATCTTTACTGGAGGGACAGCTGCCACAAAATCTGGAGGCCCGCTGGAGGTTGCTGTAAGGAAGGGGTGTAGGGAAGGTGGAGCCCCATGAACATCCATTGGAAAGAGCAACTAACCCTGAGGGACCAGAGGATGAAACCCCCACTGAAGATACAATCAAAGTTGTGGCTGGAGAGTTTAGGGTCCTCCTCAGGGGTGATCGAAGTCCCTCCCAGGGATCACATGACTCCCCTTGGCCCCCACCACCAGGCGCTCTTGCTAGGGTGGCACGGGAATGGGCGTTTGAAGCCCAGCAGGCACAACCCTCTTTCGTTTCCCCCCCCCCCCCCCTCGAGCAGGGTTGTTGATCCCTGGAGTAGTTTGCGTCAGGGATTAAATACCCCCATAGTAGTATCCCACTCAAGGCCTGTATGGCCAGAACTGCCAGGACTCCATTCCTGATCAGAATGACCAGGAACAGGGTCCTGGCAGTTACTGGCCACGTGGGCTTGGCCCCCTCTGTTTTGTAATTGTACTGTTTCCGCATTGTAGTATAGGGGAGACTAGATGTCTGGGCTACAGCCATAGGCCTGGGCTCTTTTTGCTGTTTCACAGCTATTAAGTTCCAGCCTACCTGTGTGGCTGAACCCCAGCTATGTTTGGCTGGCAGATGTGTGTCAGGGAAAAGCCTGGCATGGTTTGAGCCAGGGTGAGACCTGGGGCTTCTTGTTATTGATCCAGACCTGTGAAGTATAAGGCTGCCCAGCTTTTGCTTCCCAGTTCAGGCCCAGCGAGATAGGCCTGGGCCTCCTTTTCTCTTTTTTGTACTTTGTCCCAACCAAGCAGTGTGATTGGGTGCTAGTTATAGTTCAGGGCCAAGCCAAGATAGGCCTGACTTTTCCTTTGAGTTCTTTTGCAGTTTTCTGCCCAGCAGAGCTGGGATTGAGACTAAGGATTTTGGGGTGCAGTATGCTGACAAAAATTGCAGGTAGAAGTTGAAGTTCATACTCTGTCTCCAGAAACAGCTGAGGCCCCTGCAATGCAGAAGGACCCATGCACTTGAGCAGTTCCTTGTGGCACAGTGAACCCAAAAAGCATCTCATAGGACTGTCCAGTGTGGGGCCTCCTCTGCAGCCCATTGTAGAAGGGCAGAAATAGGGCTGCAGGCCTCCAGAACTACCCATTGGGGAGCCTGGGCAGAGCCATCCCTTGGGTAGGATGAATTGGGGCAACCACCCCAGGCCCTGTGCTGGGTGGGGGGGGGGGGAGGCACATAGCTGGGTGGAGCAGCCATGGATTCTCCTGCAGTGCTCACCTGGAGCTAGTGGCTCAGCCCTGTGCTGTGGAAGAAGCTGCTTGCCCAACCCTGACCATGAGCCACCAGCTTCACATCCTCTGAAGAGCAGCTTGTCCAGTCCAGGGTACCCAGGATCTGCTTGACACTGGACACAACATTTCATTGCTATGACACTGCCATGCCATGCCCTTGCAGGGGTCCCATGGCCTCGTGCAGTGTTAAAGGAGCCCTGCACAGGCTGATTTGCCCTGTGCCCCACACCCCCTTACCCAGGCTCAGAGCCAAACCTATGGGTGCAGCCTCCCCCCAAAGGATGCCAACTAAAAAGCAAAGTCTATAGCTAAGTTTTAAAATTATATTTTGCATTTTGTTTTATTTTCTGTAATAAATTTGGGCTTCTGTGGTTACACTATTTGTGAGAAGGGGGTTTTGTTTAGCAGTTTTAGTGTTCAGTAAGTTTAGTGTTCCCAGACTTCTGGGTTGGGGCGTGAGGCACTGGCATAGTTTATTAGGTACTCCAAAACTTGAACCTGGCCCTTTTTGTGGCCAACCAGTGCCTGGAAGAAGGGTTACATAATAAAGTAAAAAAATAAATAAATAAAATCAGCCGGTAAACTGGAAATCCTACTCTTCAGTCAATTTATGTATGACCCCCAAAATCCTGTTTGTTCACTGAACAGTGGAAACAGCCCCTTCACAGCATCTGAGGAAGAGAACTTGCATGCTATAGCTAGATCTAACTTAGTCTGTAAAATTGCATGTCTACTCTACCCTCTTTTTCATTATGTGTTTGTGGCTTTGCTGCCGTATAGGAAAAGAGCAGAATTTATCTGTCTCCTAAGTTAGAACTTAAATGTGAAAGGTCTATCTGAAAAAATGAAATGACATGAGGTGAAAACTCCAGCTGGCAAAGCCTCATGGTGGATCTGGGATGCATGGCAAATCTAGAGCAGAATGCCAGCAAATATAGTCTCTCTATAGTAAAAGACATGGAAACGGTGAGAAATGCAAAGCTGCCCAAAAGATGACAAGGCAAGGCCGATAGGAAACCCTAGAAGGTTGCATGTCCTGACTGCCTAGAAGGTTGACCTATTCAGTATATAGGTCAGCCTGCCATTTGTAATGAGATGTCGCAATATGTTGTAAACACTACTGCAAGGAAGTGTTGCTATGGTTTTATCTTTTTCTCATTAGGAATAAAGGTCAGGTATAGGTAGGTGCCTTCGGTTGCTCTCGGCTCATTTGAGTGCAGGCCGTAGAAGAAACACATTACAGAATAAAAGTGAATTGCTTCAGGCTTGCAAGTTACGTAAGCCAACACCGAGGCAGAGGGCTCGTGAAAATGGTACGGTAGTAAATCATCTAATTTCTCACTGCCTCTGCTTCATTTTCTGATGGAAGTTGATATTTTAAAAGGCTTTAAAATTCAGCTCTGATCAGAAAATGTAGTTAGTTGTTGGAAAAGCAGCTGTGTGAAATAGCTATGTTCCCCCTCAAGCCCCAATAGAGCTTCCAATCAGCTGCCAATAAGGAGAGATGCAAATGCAATCCTCTCAATTTTTCTTCTCTTATCACTAATTTATTATTTCATTTCAACATTTCTAGCAGGTACTCATTCAAACAGCATGACCCAATGGAGTGAGAGCTGAGGATCTTGAATTCTCTTCCTGGCCCTTCCAGTGACCTGTTTATGCAAGTCACTTCCTTTGTGTCTTTGCTTCTTTCTCCATTATTTACCCACTTTTTTTTTTTTTTTACACTATTTATTTAAATAGGTGGCTCTCAACCTGGGTGCTGCAGCACCCTGGCTGCCTTGAGTTTCTTTCAAGGGTGCCACAGGATACACATGATTCACAAGATTTTTCACATAGGTTTTCAAGATTTTCAAATAGGAATCAACAGTATTAAAAACATTTTGACCTGTTGTCATCTTCCTGAATTTTTTGCAACTGACAAGTGTCTTTATTATTTCCTGTAGAAAACAAGTGAAAATTATGACCTGGAATTTTCAGTGGGCTGCCTTCAGTGTAAGGGGGGCCTTGGCTCTAAAAGGCTTCCGAACTACCAGTTTAGATAATAAGCATTGTAAGGTGCTATTATATGCTTCTATACTGTGATTAGCTTGGTAGATATATTCTGGCTGTAGAAACATAAGTCTAGAAGGGTCTTGGATTACCGAGACTGATGTCATTCTATCACGGGACCATGTAATAATTCATAAGTATATTGAGCTTCATCTTAAAAGCAGTTACCTTTTCACCCTACTACTCCCACTGGAAAGGCGTTCCAGGACCTGAATACTTGTAACATTTAGGAACCTTCTGCCAATTTCTAGCTTAAATGTATTCATGTCTGTTGTATACCCATCTATTCCTTTTGCCAACTCTATACACACACACTTCCCTCTTTGGTTTTTCCCTCCCTGCCCCACAAAGTTTCTATATCCAATGTCCATATTATCTTTCAGTCTTTATTAGCAACATACATGTAATTCTTCTAGTCTTTTGTCATAAGATAGGTTCTTCATGATCATCCCAGTGGCTCTTCTCCGAATCTTAGTTCAACTAACCTTTTTTGAATGTGTACGACAAGAATTATTTTTAGTATTTTAGATTAAGTCTCACCTGCCTTGTACAATAGCATTCTCTCTCTCTGGCCACATCCAGACATGCAGGCATGTGAGGTTTGTGACACCACAAGCCTCTTTGTGGTGTCTCATCAAGCAACAAAGTACCTGTGTAGCCCCTGTAGTTATGTGGAGCTGGGCAGCTTGGCTGAGGCACCGACCACTATTTTTTTTTTTGCCTGGCAAGGGCAGGAAAGGACCAGTTCTTACCAGGAGGTACAGAGCTGGAGGGAATGGAGTGGCATGTGGCACCAACACCGCAGTTTGTGAGCACCTGCACACTGAGGATTAAGAAGTGGGTGGGTTGTGATGTCACAAACCCTCATCCACTGCTGGAGCTTAGAAGACCAGAAACATCAGTCAGGTGGGAGAGAGACTGCAATATGTCTGCATTGCTCATTCCAGCAGGGAGCAAGGTAAACAGTAGTGCCAGTTCCCCAGACTGGAGACCCAGACAGATCTCCAGTTGTCTGATGGTGCAGGACAGGGGAGAAGAAAGTACTGCATGAAGCCCATGTCCAGATGCCCAAAGACAAAAACCCAGAAGATGAAACCAGGAAATCCTCGCACTGAAGTCCAAAGACAAAATGTCCACAAGGAGTAAAGTAAGCAAAAAACAAAAAAGGGGAAAATTTAGAACAGAGGCAATGGCTCACAGGACAAGTGCGAGCTCATATATTAAATGAAGGGGACACAATTGATCACAGATAAGGAGGGACAGCCCCAAGCTGCATGCATTATTGATGTAGGGCGAATTCTTCTCATAATTGAATTTACCACTGGATTTTCTTTTGGTATTATTTTTTATTATATGGCATATGAAATGATTTTATTTATATTTTCATGCCCATGAATTAATTGATTGAGCAGGGCAATTCAGAGCCACTTTTGGACATATGATGAATTAAGTCAGGCACCCAGGTACCCAAGATTAATTTATAAGTGTACTCCTCACCCTGACACAAAAGGGGACTGAGAGAAAATTAAGGATGAGTGAAGAGCCAGATACCACTTACTCACAATTATGACAAGTGGAGCCATCATGTCTCGGTTGGCAAGTAGATGAGGTGTAGGGGAGGTGGAGCCCCAAGAAGCATCATCAGTGGGAACATGCTCACAATAGTCTTTACCATCACAGAGACCTCCCTTTACTCTTATTGCAATCATGATGTGGCATAGACATAGACATTAGGGCTGGAAGGGATCTCGGAAGATCGAGTCCAGCCCCCTGCCCAAAGGGCAGGAAGTCAGCTGGGGTCATAGGATCCCAGCAAGCTAAGCATCCAGTTTCATCTTGAAGGTGTTCAATGAAGGCGCTTGAACCACCTCCGGCGGCAGGCTGTTCCAGACCTTGGGGGCTTGGACAGTAAAGAAATTCTTCCCTATGTCCAGCCTGAAATGATCTTGAAGTAGTTTGTGACCATTAGACCTAGTCATCCCTTGGTGCGCTCTGGTGAACAAACGTTCCCCTAGATACTGGTGGTCACCCCTGATAAACTTGTAGGTGGCCATCAGATCACCCCTGAGCCTACGCTTTTCCAGGCTAAAGAGCCCCAGGGCTCTCAGCCTGTCGTCGTAGGGTCTGCTTCCCTGACCTCTGATCATGCGCGTGGCTCTTCTCTGGACTCTCTCAAGCTTCTCCACATCCTTTTTGAATTGCGGAGCCCTAAACTGGACGCAGTACTCCAGCTGCGGCCTCACTAAGGCCTAGTACAGGGGGAGAATGACGTCCCGGGATTTGCTTGAGAAGCATCTATGGATGCAAGCCAGCGTTTTGGTCACTTTACTAGCCGCAGCATCGCATTGCAGGCTCATGTTCATCTTATGGTCAATGATGACCCCCAAGTCTCTTTCTTCCATAGTGCTAGCCAACATAGCACTGCCAAGCCTATAAGGATGCTGCAGGTTCCCCCCCCCCCCCCCAAGGTGGAGAACCTTGCATTTATCAGCTTTGAACACCATCAGATTCTCGTCCTCCCACTTGCTGAGCCTGTCCAGGTCAGCCTGGATCACCCGCCTGTCTTCTGGTGTGGATGCTTTGCCCCAAAGTTTGGTGTCATCAGCGAACTTGGCCAGTCCGCTTCTGACTCCAGTGTCCACATCATTAATGAAGATGTTGAACAGTATGGGTCCAAGGACAGAACCTTGGGGGACCCCACTGGTCACAGGACACCATGATGAGTGACTTCCATCAATTACTACCTTCTGGGTCTGACCCCGGAGCCAATTTTCCCGCCAGTGGATCGTGGAGGACCCAAGGCGACAATTGACCAGTTTCTCCAAGAGGTGATCATGGGACACCAGATCGAAGGCTTTTTTGAAGTCAAGATATACGACATCAATCTCTTCTCCCTTGTCCAGGTGATAGGTCACCTGGTCGTAGAAGGAAATGAGATTGGTCAAGCAAGACCTACCCACAACAAACCCGTGCTGGCTATCCCTTAAGATGTTGACGTCGGCCAGACCATTAAGGATGGCCTCCTTAATAAACTTTTCTAAGATCTTCCCTGGGGTAGAAGTCAGGCTGATGGGCCTATAGTTAGCCGGATCCACTTTCCTCCCTTTCTTGAAGATAGGCACCACATTGACCTTCTTCCAGTCTTCGGGCACTACACCAGAGCGCCAAGAGTTTTCAAAGATCCGTGCTAGAGGCTGGGCTATGATGCTCACCAGCTCCTTGAGTACCCTGGGGTGAAGATTGTCAGGGCTGGCTGACTTGAAGGTATCCAGCTTCTCAAGATGTTCCTTCAGAAAGGAAGCATTAATGGAGGGCAGGGGATCACCTTCACCCGGACTTCCCGGCCCTGTAGCGGGCATGGGCGTCCCATGGGGCTGATGAAAGACTGACGCAAAGTACCTATTTAATAGGTTGGCTTTTTCCTGGGCATCAGTTGTCAGCTGCCCCATCTGGTTCAGCAGGGGTCCAACGTTGCCCCTGCTTTTCCTCCGGCTCCCCACATATCTGAAAAAGGACTTTTTATTGTCCTTGATGCTCAAAGCTAGCTGGAGTTCAGTTGCAGCCTTGGCTTTCCTGGTCTGCTCCCTACAGGACCGGACCAGTGCAGAATAATCCTCCTTGGAGGTGACTCCCATCCTCCATCCTTTGTAGGCCTTTCTTTTTAGCCTCAGGTGGTCTGCTAGGTCCCTGGAGAGCCAGGGGGGCTGCTGTGCCCTCTTGCTGCCTTTCTTCTGAGATGGAATAGACTTAGTTTGGGCATTGAGGATCGCTCCCTTGAGGAGCAACCACTCTTCTTGGACTCCCCTCTCCCTGTGATCACAGTCCCTTAGGGCCTCACTGACAAGCCTCCTGAGCTTGTCAAAGTCGGCTTTCCTAAAGTCAAGGACTTGCGTGTTGCTGACCGACTTGCCAGCTTTTCGGTGGATGGTGAAGGCGATTAGCTCGTGGTCGCTGTCACCCAGCTTCCCATCAATCACTAGGTCGCTGACTACGTCATCCCCAGTAGCCAGTACCAGGTCGAGCAGCGCTTTGCCTCTCTTTGGCCCATAGACTTCTTGAGTCAGGTAGAGGTCATCCATGCATGACAGGAAGTTCTGTGACCGCTCAGATTTTGCTGAGCGATCCTCCCATGAGATGTCCGGGTAATTGAAGTCACCCATGACAACCATGGTCCTGGAGCAAGCTGCCTCAGCCAGTTCCTGGGCAAACTCCTGGTCAAGCTCAGGACTTTGGGTGGGAGGTCTTTAATAGACTCCCACCATTGTGTCCCCTGTGCCGTGTTCCCCACGGATTTTAACCCAGAGGGTCTCCAGCCGTCCACCCTGGTCGCCAATATCGGCTTGCAGGGACGTGTAGCTTTCCTTAACATAGAGAAAAGGGGCGGGCTTGTAGCTCTCTACACGATTCCTCCTGTACAGGCTATAGCCATCTATACCCGTGGTCCAGTCATGGGTGGAGTCCCACCAGATTTCCGTTATCCCTATGACATCGTAATTGTTTGCACTGAGCAGGAGGATGAGTTCCTCCTGCTTATTCCCCAAACTCCTGGCATTAGTGTACAGGCAGGCAAGTGCCCCCTGGGGGGCTCCTTCCTTGCCCACAGATTTTACCAGGGCTGGGGTGGGCTCCCTTGAGTGCCGTGATCCGCTGGCTTTGCAAGGATTGCTCAGCAGCCCAGCAGTGGCGGTAGTCCCCCCGTCCCCCAACGGGCTTAGTTTAAAGCCCGGTGGAGTAGGTCAGCCAGTCTGGCTGAGAAGAGCCTCCTCCCCAGGGGAGAGAGGTGGAGGCCATCTCTTCCCAGCAGCTCGCTGCCTCTCTCGCCAAAGAGCGGGCTGTGGTCATGAAAGCCAAAGCCTTCTTGACAACACCAGCACTGCAGTCTTTGGTTGACCACATAGATCCTCCTGTCCCTTCTCAGCCAAAGCATCTCCCCCCCTCTAATTCTGCCCTAGCTCCTCCAGCACGCTGGAAGCCAGGAAGAGTGGGGAAATGGCAATTTCCCTGAAGGGGGGCACTTTGCCCCACACCAAAGCACATGTGCAGGTGTGTCTGCAGTTGTAAGAAGTGGCAGCACAAGTTTGTGGCACTACTCCTTTTGCTACTGCAAACACATGCCCCTGCATTTGGGGACATGTCCTCTCTCTCAATGGTGATACACCTAGGATGCATTTGCCTCTCATGGCTGTATAAACACTAGCCTCTCATCGTTATTCTGTGATCAATAAGAAAATCCAGCCATTTCCATCCCCACAGTCCCTACCATAATATAATTAATTAATTTCTATTAATAATTCTCATTGTCCCATTCCCAAATAATAGTGAAATCCTTGTTTAATTAGAGGTTTAGGCCAAATACAGCTCATCAGATGAATTAGAAGTTAATTACTTAGAACATCTAAATGCATTTCTTCTGGCTGTCCCTTGCAACCTTCCCTTTTAGGCTATATTTTTCCCAGTTATGTTATTCTGGTAAGTGTCAAATCCCAGCCAGAAAACATGCCCATTACCATCCAATAGCCATAAAAATAAATTAGGTACTATACAGGGGTTTGCAATAGAGGTGGGGGGGTGGGGAAGGAGTGTTCAGGATTCACCATCAAAATTATTCTTGTAAAAAGTTGGTTTTTAGCTGCCTTCATCATATATTTATTTATGCTGAAAGTGATGCATCCTTATGGCAACAAAAAAAAAAAAATGTTCTTTTCAGGTATTTATTCATGGAATTACTACTTTTTTCTGTCCTGTGTTATAGCCGAGATTGATAGATTTTAATGCTTCCCCTTATTGATCTTGTAATTTGCTCCACTCTAACTAGTTTATTGACCAATTTCATTTTAAAAGGGACTTATGTACTCCATAAAATTAAGGTAAATTAGTACATTTTCTTCCACTTCATAAAATCTTTGGAGGCAAAGCAGTTGCCATGGAAAGGGCTTAACTCCTACAGAAATAATTAACTTGAGTGTAAGAGAGCTCATAGAGATATGTAAAGGTTTCAAATCTATCTTAATATACTGCAGACAATAAGACAGCACCCCGATATAATAACTAAGAGCAACAAAGAGCAAACTCAAAGCGAGGCAATATGCCAAGCTAGCTAAGGAAACTGTTAACATTACCATAATTTTCTTTTAAGCTGACAAATATTCACAATGGGGCAGTATAGGTTATACATGCTACCCTTTAGTGCTCACTAGATGTGTTGCATAACCGGTATCTCCTGTTCATTGTAAGCTTCCCACAGTTAACCTGTTCTCCCAAAGTGGCAGAAGAAAACAGCAAAAGGAAGTCTAGCAGTTTAATTAGGCCATACAGAGGAACAAGTATTTCTGATACATTGGACAAACCTGCATTAGAGTGGGATTGATGAGAAACAGCTGTTCACGAATCAATTCTCAGGTTTGCAAAGCAACATTTATTACATCGATCGCATACATTTTATTCCTGGGTACACGGCCTTCATTACTTGCCATTTTGTTGCTCTAAGTGACAAAGGAAAAACCTTTCCTTTTCCTTCTCAGTTCATTCTACATCCATGTGTGTGTCCAGAATTGGCGTTATATGAGCTTCTAAGGATTTTTCTTGAATGTGTAGAGTCCTTTGACTGCCCTTCTCTATTTAGTCTTCCAAAACTACAGTTTTTTCCACAGGTGGCACTGCAGTGTAAAAAAAAAAAAAAAAAAACCTGCTGGAATTCCATCCAAAAAGGCATAAGCAAGCCCAAATCACTGCTAAATTTATAGAAAAGTCCTAAAACAAATAAGCAATAAAAGAAGAGAAAAAAAAACAAAAAAAACCCCAACAACTGTTCATTCAAGGCGTATTCAAAGGCCCACTGTAGCCAGTAGAAAGATTTATTGATCCAAGGCTTTAGATTAGGCCCTTGCTTTGAGTATGAAAGAGCTCAGGTATTTATAGAGCTTAGCCATGGCCTTTTCTACGTTACAAACTCCAGCAAGCCACTAGTGGCATGAAAAAAAAAAATCATACATGGTAGTTGATGCAGCTGCTTTAGTGAAACCCCAGGGAAAATATGGTTCTGCTGGCAGAACTTCTGTTTTCCAGGGGCTGTCGTATAACTCTGGTCGCAGAAAGACTCCTTCTATACCAGAGGCCCAGCTGCCAAAGTATAACCGCTTGCTTAGTTGCAGCCACCCTCCATAACCTGTTGATTAATCATTCCTAGATTCTGCCTCCAGGTCTCATACTAGTTTGTGAGCAGCACAAAGATGCTTGGGGTTTCTGCACCTATACCACATATCTTAAAAACTAAATATAAAAACTACATGAAATGCAAGGGTGCCTCAAACTGGAAATAAACAGAATTTATTAACAGTCAGTCATTCACAGCAATTATTGGGACATTTTGTTGCAAATGTACAGAATGCTACACAAAGCAAAATGGAGCTTAGAATAATTAAACATAAAAGTTCACACCTTTTTAAGAATTACTGACCTGGAATTTCAGCTTGAAAATACTTTTAGGTCTTGGGTCCCTGGGAGGGTGTAATAAATACTGCAGGTATACAAGACTGACTTCTGGGAAAGACTCTTTTCAAAGCTACCTATGTGAAAAGCAGAGGTAGGCAAGAATATTTTTTTCCTGTGCCACAAGAAGTTGAGATTTCAAGGATTTCCTCTCCCAAAGCAGGATAGAAGCTTAATTTTATTTTCCCCAAACAGATTGACAAATGAAAAACAAAGAAACAAAACCAAATCTCCAGCAAGAGATACTGTGGATTAGTTGTGATGAAAAAGCTGCAGATGAGAGTTCATCTTCAGTTGTAATATCCAAGTACCCAATTCGAAGGTGACGAGGGAGAAAAAATGAACTCACTCTTTAAAATTTCAATGATAGCAAAGATGGTAGGAGAATATTTTCCTCACTGCCTTTATAATATGCCAATATAAGTCAAGCCTGTTTCTGTTGTTTGTATAGCTGATTATGCATACAAACATAGTATCTCATAAACTGAAATTTCCTATTTTTCTGTGCTTTAAGTGATACTTCATCAAGTTCACTGCAGTGTATTGAGGATGTTTGTGCAATAACTCTGAGACAACTACTTCATTTCATAGTCTGACCAAGACACAACATTAAATACATGTATAGTTGATTGTCTCACTATAGGGATACAGTCTTAAGGTAGAACCACAAAACTTGCAGGTTTTAAGGCCCTCCCTTCCTCCAAACCTTCTTGAAGCAGCATAGGCATAAAGAGAGACATAAAGAAGGATCAAAAGGCACTGAACTACTTGTACACACCAGTATCATAGGATGCAAGTTATCCAGCAGGAATTGAGATTTATCTAGAGGATTTATTTATGGACTTAACTCCATACTAGCGTAACTTAAGTGCTACAAGGTAGAAATGACACCATCTTGAAATCCTGAAATCTCCTCCAATACATTATGGGATTTGAGATTAAGGAGAGAGTTTTGAGGCATGGGAGATGTGAGTGAAACACAAACCAACAATATGAAGGATTAGAAAATTCCCAGCAATTTAGCAAGAAGATAGTAGGAACAAATCAAGTAAGTATCAAGTAATTTGATAAGCAGCAGACCTGGGCAGTCTCAGGCCATTCTGAAGCCTGCCCACCCCTATTAATAATTATTCAGAAAGTTTATAAGACATTAAAAAGGGAGAATATGAGAACAATTCTCCTGCAGTTGGTCTGCGACATATATAAATGTACCATAAACTAAAAAAACTAATAAAACAAAAGAGCTATTTATAGCAGTGTGTATTTATAGATGGTCTAAATTCTTATTATTTATATAAATAGCTTTATACTGCTTGACACTTGCAATATAAATAATAAAAATTAAGACCAAAATGTGAAGCAGTGTAAACCTATTTATATAAATAATAAGAATTTAAACCATATATTTATAACTCTTGTCATTCAGTAATTCAGGAAATCCAGCATTGCAGTCTTCATTTTTTAGGATAGAAAAAAAATGAAGACATATTATAATGTTTCAGACTGCTTTTTTCTCATAGCCCAAGATGAAGTTAACTGCTGGGGATGCCAATCACTGGATACTGGTAGCATTTATTTATTTATTTAAATCGGAGGCGATAACCCATGTAGTCTGACACTTAGTAAGACACCAGCATCTGACACCTCCAATATCCACTGGACACCACAGGAGCTATCTATCTCGTCTCACACGCAGTTGTAAGAGCAAGATTGACAAGTTCTTGTCTTTTTGGAGTCATCCCTAAGCTTCTTCCCATTTGCATTAGTCAGACACAGGCTTTGTCTCCTTGAGAAGAAATCAATGTTTGGCCAAAAAAAGAGAGGCAAAAGCTTGACAAGCATCTGTGCATGGTGTCTCAGTGTATGTTCTCCCTTTCTCCGATTATGCGCATCAACAGATGAATATAAACACACACATAAACACACCAGAAGAGTTGGCATTCTTTCCTGCAGATTGAAACGCCACTTCAGAAGGAGTGAGAGAATTCATGAAAAGTGGTATCCTAGCCTTTACTAGCAGTTACTAAAAACTGAGACTTCCATAATCACTTCACAGTTGTATCATCACAATCTCTTTGCTTTCTATTCTGTTATACCCAATGCCACCAATGCAGCCATGCCATATGCACTAACCCTTTTTTTACCAACTGTGTTGTTTTCTTTCATTAGCTTGCAGTAGTCACTAATAACATTCAATATAATCTCAACAGTTACCACGCACTTGCTTTTTGGTAATTGGACAATAAAAGATGGGAAATAGTGACTTTTTAATAGCTCCTATCATGCTGTGAAGATGCAGTGTCACACAGCATAATTATAATAAAAAGATGCTGCTATAAAATCCACATCCAGAGTAAAGGGTGGGGTGGGGGGAAGTGTTGCACATCAAGACAATCAGGGCTCATAGTAGAAATGATATCTTTTATTAGACCAACAACATTTTTTAGATTTTTTTTTTTTTTTTTTTTTTTTTTTTTTTTTTTTTTTTTTTGCAAACCCCTTTTTGGTCTAATAAAAGATATCATCTCTACTACAAGTCCCAGTTGCCTAGTCCTCTAGACCAATATGGCTACAGCCTGGATACCTGGCATAGAGACATACTTTTATATAAACTAGCAATAAACAAAATACCTCTTTCTCCATCCCAGGCATTGTTAAATATGGCAAGGACTAAACAAAAATCAAAAAGTTTATTTCTCTCAATAGGGAGGTATGATGGTGAGCAGCACTTGAATTAGGAAGAAAATATTCTTTAAATTTGCAGCAAAGATGCTATCATCTAATCCACTGTGACTAGTTTATCAATTTGTTCTGCTTAATAAAGTGTAAAAATCAATAGAAAATTGTTCCAGAGACAAAAAAAGAAAAAGCAGACTGCACAAAGAGTGGAGGTGCCTGAACTCCAGACCTGAATCTTGTATAAAAGTTCAGAAGAAATGGTTTGCTAGGTAGCTAGGGACAAGTTGCAGAGTTCTCTCCTAGAACAGAGGTAAAGAAAATATGATACTAGCATCTACTTCAAGGATGTTATCATCTATCTTTAACTGCACGGTTGACACATGGCACTCATGCCACAAGAGGCACAGGCAGCCTGTGTGTGGGGTACACAGCCGATCAGGGAAGAGAGCAAGTAGCACAGCAGCAAATAGGGCAGAGAGTAGAAAACAGAGCAGAAGTTTGGGCAGGAAGAAGACTGAAGAACAGGAGATTGGCAAAGGCACAGGGCAAGGAGTAGAAAGCAGAGCAGAAGATTGGGAAAAGGATCTGAGAAGCACTTGGGGAGGACACAGGGTTTAATTTGTGGTATACCTGCCAAAAAGGTTGGTCCTCACTGTTTTTATTGTATGTTTGTAATAGAGACTATATTAAGGGGCCCTAACTTAGAATCACAGAAAAAAGTAGGGCTAGAAGAGACTTCCAGAAGTCATTTAGTCCAACCCCCCGCTAGTGGCAGGAGCAGCCAAACCAACTCATACAGATCCATTTTCTAGCCTATTAGTAAAACTACACAGTCAACCCAGACACAAAGCACAAGACATAATATCCTAGCACACCACCGGTGAGGCAGGGGAACAATGGCAGCCGATGTCCTGCTGCTACAAGGATCATTAAAAGATGCTTGAGGGATCCACACCTCCTGCTACACGCGGGGAACGCTGAAACGGTTCTATTTTTGGAACTTGTAGAGCACCAACTAAGGTGGCCAGAGCAAACATGGTGGCAGCAGCAGCTTAGCCAGGTTTGTATAGGAGTCCAGGGATGAATAAGGCTGCTGCCCCCTGCCTCCCATAGGGTTTGCCCTGGGTGCCAAAATTGTTCACTATGTCACTGGAAACCTGGCTCAAATTTCAAAGCATGTATGCAATATTAAAGTGAAATAATAATAAAATGTTCTTTTCCCATTTTCTTTTTTTCTTCTGGTCCTTGACTGTACCCCACGTACATGTAAAAAAATTGCATAACTACAGTGAGATGTTCATGGATTCAGTGGTTCAGAACTGATCTCTTAACACTTACGGGATATGCACATTACCCTGATGTTTTAGTCCGAGTCAACCAGATGGGGTCTTCATACCCATATGCGACCTCATTAAGTCAATGGAGTTCCACATGGATATAGGGATCTGTCCACACAGCTCAATTTTCAGCATTAGAGTTCAAGGTATAATAAGGAACAGCACATACTAGATGGAATGGCACTCCCCACTGCCTCTGAGCACTGAATATTTTTTTTTGTGCAAAAGAGAATGTTCTGTGGCTATTTCACAAAGACAGTATAGCTCCTTTACAAAAAAAAAAAAAAAAAGTAACAAGAAAGCAAGCCATAGCTTATTTTTGTCATGCAAAAATGAGATAAAAAAATTTTTATTTGAAACTTCAGTTGTGCCTTGTACATGCATTGTGCAGTTGTACACATCAAAAGCTGTAGTGACGGCTTTTCTCATACTAAGTAAAGGGAAAGTATAATTATTTGTTTATATTTGCAAGTTCTAAGGACCTGTGCACATCTCATTTGACTATATCACAAAAGAATAATTTATTGCAACTACCTAACAAAAAGCTACCACCCAACCTGGCTCTTTCAATTCCTTGCTCATTTCCTTTTGAATCTCTCTCCTATATTGCAGTGAAATCTCATCTCTCCAGCCCTCTGCTGCAAGCTCCTAGGCTGTAACAAACCTCAGTCTCAGAAATGTCAAGCACAATGAAAAATGGAAATCACAACAGAGAAAGTTGTTCTCTGCTCCTCTGGGCCTCACTTTCTCTAGCTTCTGGGTCACTGAGTGAGCTGCATATGCTACAAGCCTACCACTTCTCCATTGTTGCTTTATGCACTGCCAGAGGAGTGCAGTTCACAGGGTAGAAGGGGGAAATATCTCCCCATGCCTTGCTTTCTTAAGAAAACAGTCTTCAATTCAGCTGCCAAGATAAGGGGGAGTTCTATTAGCAATGCCTGCTCCAAGTATTACAGCTAATTTAGGGGTGGGGTGGGGTTGAAGGGTGGGATGGGATTGTGGGAATTTATATATTTATTTTTATACACACACACACACACACACACACACACACACACACACACACACACACACACACACCAGCATATCTAAATGAAAGGAGAATATACATATCTTCTCAGAGAAAGTTCCCCAAGTGTATGGATATAAAAAGACACTGTAGATACTGGGACTCACCTACTGCATGTGTGTAAGAAGACATCTGCTTTTTTTAACGTGTACATTCTCATCTCTCTCTGCCCACCTATACTACTTGAGTGATATCCAACAAATTGTCAGGCTAGGACAGATCCTCAGGGCTAGGGACAGACCTTACACAAACTGGCTTAAGTGCTCAGAAACTGATTGAAACCTGTGACAGAACACAAGTTCAGTACACAAGCCAGTCTGAAAATGGCCCAAACTGGCTCAAGATAAACCTGGTTGAATGTAGTATCAGACTTAACACCAGCTGCATAAACCAGTCTGACCCAAATCAGTTAACTGATAGAGTTGAAGTCAAGAGCACTATGGCAACTTACTCCAGCCCTAGGATGTGGACTGACACACACAGGTATCTTTGTATTGAAGAAGCAAACAATGGACTGGCTGCTTGAAGTAACTGGATTCTTGCTGCTTGCTCATAACTGCAGTGCGTTTGCACACTTTTTGGACACAAGTCTAGTTTGGTCAGATCAACTTTTAACATGATTTCAATGTGCACAGTTGTTCGTTATAGATAAATGCATCCCGCTGTACAACAAACAGCTCTCTAACTCACAGTGACTGGCAAAAGAACAATTAATTCTGACACATAAGAGCAAGTGCGTGCTCTTTTAAATTATTGATAGTGATCTAGAGAAAACAGAGCCAGGAAGAAGAGTGCAGCTGTTTCGGTTACTTTCTATGTTAAAAGAGACAAATAAATAAGTAAAAATACTTTAAAACACATTATGGAGATAAATGGTATTTGCCTTAGTTGAACTGAAAGCTTTAAAATGCATATACAAAGATAGATATGTATCTATTATCCAAGAACAATAAAAATACTTGGCAACCCCACTGAAAGAGTCCTGGCAACATAATAAATAGGTATAATTTGAAACCAATCACTTTTTTAAATTTTTAATGCCCATATGTAATTTCTGGTGTCACAACTGAACACCTAATATCAATATTTCTGATGATCAACTAAGAGTCTCAATTGCTGCACAAAATCAGAAATATACAAGCAGGATGGCAAGCATAATATTAAACAACGTAATGCAAACATATTTCCAACTGATATGACTTTCCTGATTAAAAACATTACAATATAAAACAATCATTGAGAGTTTACTTTTAATTTACTTTTTAATCAGCTTTATTTTAATCAGAAAATTGTATCTAGCAAAACTCATTTAATGATATCTAGAAGGAATGAAATAAACTCTTACTATTATGTTGATAGTTTTTATGTAACGTTTAGTATTAGTTTATGCCCAGCGAGCAGGCTATATGTAGTAAAATTATGCAAAATAATAAAGATGGAATCTAGTCATTTATTAAAAAGTCACAACATATTGTGTTCTGTAATGCTCTCTAGTAAGCTGTTTATAAGATGAAATGCATTATGCTGAAATCAAAACATTATTAGCCATCTTAGGAAAATGAAAGTGTATATTAACCTGTAGCTTATGTTTCTTTATGAATATTGTTGAACAGTTAAGTTAGAAGCATTTTGTTTTTTTAAAACTCAATTTACTATTTTGACCATGGCTCTGTATTAGTTTTCAGTTTGTAGTTTTGCAATTTAAGCTGGTCGAGATCATAAAATATCCTGTTTGACAACTTTTTCATGAAGGGAAAGAGGTGCTGAGGAGAAGAGCAAGTATGAAGCAAGGACCTGGTCTCCTACCTCTCAAATAAGTGCCTTTGTGCACAGGCTGTTGGCTAGTTTGGAGATGAAGTATTTTTGTCTGACAAATATCAAAAGGTCTGAGGTTTGTCCTTATGTGCCACATCTCACTTTTAATGAACAATACTCCCCCTGCCCCCATTTGTCCTACCAATGATGGAAAGATTAGCTAGTTTCAAAAGTGCTAATGCTGGAAACTTGCAGATTTAGTACTCAATTTTTTGGCATCTTAGTCTAACTTGAATATGTTCCGTGTACCTTCAGTTATGGGCAACTGGTGCCTCCTGAGTCTGGGTGCGCACCAACAGCTGATTGCCAACCGGGGAGGGGGGGATCCCCCCCCAGTGGCCAGTCACTGACCCCAGAAGCACCAGTGGCAAAAACAGGGAGTACCACTGGTGTTAGTCTTAGTGGCCCTCACTGGCTGGGGAGGGGGGCATGTTCTTCCACTAACCTCCCTATGCCTTCTGTAAAAAAAAAAATCAATCCTTTTCATAGAATCAAAAAAATTAGGATTGGAAGGGACTTTAGGAGGTCATCTAGTCCAACCTCCTGCTCAAAGCAGGACCATCCCCAACTAGATAATTCCAGTAAGGGCTTTGTCAAACTGGGCTTTAAATCCTCCAAGGATAGATATTCTACCACCTCTCTAGGTAACCTGCTCCAGGGCTTCACCATGCTCCTAATGAGAGAGTTTTTCCTAACATCCAACCTAAACCTCCCTTGCTGCAACTTGAAACCGTTGCTCCTCGTTCTGTCATCTGTCACCACTGAGAACAGTCTAGCTGGTAGTTGAAGGTCGCTATGAAATCCCCTCTCAGTCTTCTCTTCTGCAGACTAAATACGCCCAGTTCCCTCAGCTTCTCCTCATAAATCATGTGCCCCAACTTCAAAACCATTTTTATTGCTAAATTAGCCTCCAATTCTTCTGTTGAACACAATGTTTAAAAGGCTGCAGGTAGGTTAATTGAGTAGACTTTCAACCAATAAGCAACGGGTCACCATCAGCTTGGTTGCCACCTCATTTTTTATTGTATTATTCATGAAAGTGCTACTTCTAGGAATGATCAGGCCAATTAAGATCATAGCTGACTGGCCAACACCAAGTTACTTCTCAGATATCCATTCTGGGGAGTGGTTCAGTTTGGGTGACCTTGGGAAAAAGCTTGTGGGAGAGTCTGAAATGGTCTATGTGTACATAAGAAAAAAGGACTTTGTAGACTTCTAAGTTGGGTATAGTTGGGGATGGGTATAATTGTCTAATAAAGTACATGAAAACTCTGAAGTTTAGCATGATAGAAATTATAGTTTGGTTATTCAGTATATACTTTCTTCTCTCGATCATTTAAAAATGTGCAGTACTACACAGGTTATTCCCTATGCCAGAGTGCAGAAATTAAAAAAAAAAAAAAAGATAATATACACACTCTTCTGAAAGAGCAATAAAAAACAACATTGAATCAGTATCTTGTGTTCAACATTCACAAGAAAAATAATGAGTCTGTTTATGTTGTAGGATCAGGACTTAAGTCTATTAGTTCCCTACTTCTATAAATGGATTCTCATTCTTCTAAAAAACTTTGCATGAAATATCTAGTGTTATTGATCTGCTTCTGTTTATAACACAGGATTATTACAAGATTTTATATGCTCGTTCATGCAAAACAGAACTGATTTTTGAATTGGGGTCGTTATCCTTGCTCTTCCTGAGAGGTTTCATTCCAAAGCAAACAAGTTAAGGCAGTGCAGAGAATGATACTGGTTATACAATAGCAACTTTATTTTCCTTACTTAGCCAGACTGAGTTAATACTCCAGTATTCCCAGAGGCATCAGTCAGATGGCCAAAGATAGACATTTTCCACTGGTAGAAATTAACGAGAGCTTTCTACTGATGGAAATTATTCTGGAAGAAGCAGTGGGACAGGCATTCAGCCTGAAGCTGCACCCTCTCCCCTGCCCTCTGCACCAGGTTGGGGTGATCCCAATCTGGGGAAAGCATGGGGAGAGCAGTGGCTCCTGGTACCCAGAAGCAGTGGGGAAAGACCCCTGTGTTTCCCAAGACAGGAGACATCTAAGTGTGGGGAACAGGTACTCCACTCCTCTTCTGCAGACTGATCTGAAATGGAAAAAGCCCCTCTGCATCTACCCCTCAGATTGGGGACCCTGGTCTGAGGAGTGGGCAGGGAGCATCTGCTCCTGTCCTTGGCTCCCAGTGTCCAGGAGATGATTGCAGGGAGAAGCACAGCAACTACCTTGTGCATACACTCCTCAGACCCTGGTCAGGGAACAGTGAAGGGACTTTGCTCTGTTGTTACATTCTCCTCCAGAGAGAGTGTCTCTGGTAGGAGAAATGTAGGTTAAGACCTGAAAGATCTTTCTCCCAGAAGGGGCATGTTTCTCCAGTGAGAAATTGCATGAGAACTTGAAGCTTGTATACATGTCATTTCTGTTGGGAGAAAAACAGTTCTCCTCCATAGAAATGCAATGCCTGTATATTGCCTAAGACTCCCCCTCTCCCCTTCCATTACTGGGTAAGGAAGATACACCATGGCTAACTTCAACACAAGAATTTTTGTCAAAACAGTCTGGTTAATTTCCAAAGTGAGCATTAAGTACTGCACAGTGCCTATCAGCTTCCCCCACAGGAAATCCTGCTGTGTAATCTTCCGAGATAGAATTTGTTGTGTTGCATGGTAGTTGGTTCCACTGTAATGATGAGTGAAATGAACTTTAGCTAATCATTTCAAAGTTGTGCTAGAGATTGAGCCCCACAACTTGCATTAAAATTAATGCTTTGAAATATTCTTTCCCCCTTTGTACAGTTTGAAAAACTTTAGTGTTCTTCTGGGTAAAAGATGTTCCATCAATATATAGATGGGAATTATTCTCATTTATAAAACTTATGAAGTCTGAATATTTGGCTTTCCAAACACCTTACCTACATAGAAACATTGGATCTACATATAAAGAACTTATCTACATATAAAAAACGTTTTAAAGGAAAGCTACGGGAGATTTAATCCCCTCTGCCCCAAGAATATTATTAAGCACTAGTCAATCAGAATTTTTCCAAACCCACATAAGCCAGAATGTGGACTCACTGGAAAGAAAAGTTTTGATATTTCTGTTTCAATTAAACTGTCAGGGAAAAATATTAATATAAAAAACTTTAATAAAACTTCAGTATTCATTTCAACATTTTTTGAATGAAGCATTTAAAATTTACAACTTAATAAGTATTAAAGCTTATTTTATACATACATACATTTCTTTATTATTGCTTTGAAAACATGCACTGTTAAAATAGAGGTAAAATATTGGAAATCTGTTGCAGTGATAAAAATGTGTGGGAATCAAAAATGTATTTTGCAGGTGGTTTTGAAAGTGTTTTCTTCCTCAAAAACAGAAAACTAATTGCAGATTTCATTTGGAAAAATCTAATTCCCACCCAGCTCTACTTCAAACCATATCTATTGAATTGCTTTAAATTAAACACAAGCTTATAAAGAACTTTATTATCAAATCTGAGAATCTAGAGGTAATAGAAAATACATCCCCAAAACATCAGATTGTAGCAATACCATGCTTGGGACTAGGGACTGCATGATATCAGTTATATCTATAGGTGTCTCTTCTGTATAGCATACTAAGAGACTGTCTTTCTATTTCAACATTAAAGTTCTGTAGCCATGGCTATGGACTTACTATTTCTGGAAGTAAGTGAGGTAACCTGTCTCAAGAAACTGAACCTTTAATAATACACACACAAAATATAATACACTCATGTCCTGTGCCTAGAGGACAGACAGCTTTGCCCTAACACTACTTAAATTTAATAATAACACAATATTTCAAGTAGATGTCAAATCTAGCTTGGAAGTGCTGAAGGAGTATATGACAGCTTTGACATTCAAGTTGGACAAAAGAAGTGGCCACCTACTCACCAGCAATTCAGAAGCAACATGGGCTCTATGTGGTCCAGATCTTCAAGCTCTTTTGGGATAAGGTTTACAAGATTTGGGAAAGATGCCACACATTCAGTCCACCAGATGCCTCTCTCCAAGCCTCAAATTCAAGTAGATCAATTAAGAAGCATTCATCAAACCAACAATTAGATCGTTTCTTCTGGCCACAACTATTTAGTGAATAGCTCTTCTTTCTTGATAGCTGGACATCTATTTATCATCCAGTGCTGTGGTTAACAGAAGCCATCCTATGATAATGTAAACTACCATCTAACTAGGTATCATTTCCATCTCTCTTTCACTTTCCTATCCCATCTCTTTTTTACCTTGACTTATTCCATGCTCCCTTCTTTTGCAGAGTGGAAAAATAATACTTCTGAGAATAGCCATTAAATCAGATGCATTCACACACTATACAGATGTAGTGTGTATGCACAAATTATGTTTGTGCATGTAAATTCTATTATCCACTTCCATAAGTGATAGTGCATGGAAAACTGCTCATATACGTGCTGTCAAACAAAAGAGCAAGCATTAAATATACATCACAATTTGATCATTTGGCCCTAGGCATTCACTCCTTACATGAGCATACTGTTCTTAACGGACAGCTGGCCAAGTGCCCCGCCAGGTTTGAATGAAGGTTTGATCTCCATACTAATGCTAATAATACACAAACTGCACTGGAATTTTGAATAAGGAAAGCAGAGTTTATAGATATGCAACCTGGAAGAGCTCTAGAGCTATTTTCACTGAAAAAGGTTCTTTAGTTAAGGAAATAATTTAAAGAAAACCATGTGGGAGCTTCTACTGGAGCACTTATGGGAACAATTGCACCTGTTTTACTGGCCTAGTATCTCAATAAACCAGTAGATTTATGTCTTCATATGGGTCAGACTGGTTCAGAGGTCCTCAAGATGGGTATTTGGCTTCCTGCCACTGATGGAGCCAATTCTGACAAAACAGAAGGAGAGAGATGGTTGCAGGGGATTTGAAGTCAACAACTTCTGGATTTACTATAACCTGAGCTCATTTTAAAATTGGAAAGATTAGGTTTTAAGGAAGCTATCAATGTAAAGCACACAAAGAGTATGAAGTGAGAGAGAGAGAGAAAAAAAAACTTAACTAGGAGAAACAAATGGCAAATTCACAAATCAATCTCCATGTCTCTCATACTGAAATTAAACTTTCTTGTCAGAATGCTTGAAGCTACACTCATGTATCCTGCAGGCCATGAACAGAAAGTTGATTGGACCGTAAGGGAGAATGAGAAAGAGTACAAAGTTTTGACTTTGGAGAAATTGAATAAGGTGACATTTTGCCTTGGAGGGAGATTTTAGTGGTTTGGTGCATGACAGCGATTAGTTTTGCTCTTATTGAAGAAGATATTTTGGGACAAGATGCATACATACCATCTCAGGCTCCGAGTCAGCAAAGCACTTGGGTAGCCCCACTGGCTTCAATGAAATCACACATTAGTGGGGAAGCGCTGTGTTGGACTAGAGTCTGATTGGACCTGTGAATTTTTCTGACTTTCTTCTGCCTATCCTTCCCTATCCTCCATGCATTTCTGGAGCCCTTATTTATTACCTCACCTTTGCCATTAGGTTTCACCTCCTTTGGGCAATGCTTTAAGTACCTTGGGAAGCACCTTGCACACTTAAACACTGCACTATCAGTAACAAGAGCTAATCCTGAAAATACCATTGGAAAGGAGTCATTTTACTGCATGGGGCTGATAGAAGAAGGGAAAAGCTGTTGACTATTTGTTGTTTATAGCTCAGTTTAAGACCAGCCTAGTGCAGCTCAATTAGCTTAAATATATATGTCCTCTGTCCTTGGTCTCTAGCAGTGCAGCAAAATGATTGATGCAGCTCAGCATAACTGCACACCATATTTCAGAGATAATTTGGAGTGAACGTATGATACAGTTGCAAAATACTCCTGTCAGGCTTGTCCTGCCTGTACCCTGCTCATCCACACGTTCCAAACCCAGAAGTTTGCTAGTAAAGTCATCCCTGTGGCTGCTCTTAAGCACAACATAACTAACAGAGCATTATGGAAGTTTAATTAATTATGTAACACTATAAGTATTAGGCTTGTGCAAAGCAGAAAGTATTTGCTTCTGATTCAGCAATTCAGAGGAACAGCAATTCACTTTGGCGATTCAAATCACCGTCCCAGTTTGATTTGGCCAAATCTGAAGATATTCAGCCATAGACTATACAGACAGGCAGTGCCAGCACGAGCAGCTGGGGGAGCAACCAGATGAGCCCCAAGAGAAGCCGTGACTTGTCTGGGTGCCCCCCTGCTAGGGCGAGGCAGGCAATGCTAGCAGCCCTGGGAAAAGCCACAGGGGCTGAGGGGAAAGCCCCCCGTTAGTTACCCCAGCCCCCAATCATTCCTCCCAGCTTCCAGTTTGATCCCCCTAGCTCCTGTGGCTTCTCCTGGGGCTGCCAGCACCGCCTGCTTTGTCCCAGCGAGGGAGCAGCCAGATGAGCTGCGGCTTGAGCTGGCAGCCCTGGGAGAAGCTGCGAAGCCTGGGAGGAAGGAGTAGGGAGCTGGGGGAGTGAACAGGGGCTTCCACCCAGCTCAATCCCCCCAGCCTCTGGGGTTTTTCCTATGACAGCCAGCACTGTCTGCCTTGCCGGGGGTGGGAAGCAGGCAGGGGAGCAGCTGGACGAGCCATGGCTCCTCTTGGGGTTGCTGGCTCAGGCTGGGGCTTGTCCAGCCGCTCCTGCCACCAGTGCTTAGTGCCTGCCTGTACAGTCTACGGCTGAATCTCTGAATCGATTCAGAGAGATAAGTGGGTCTCCCGATTCAGTTCGGATTCAGAGATTTGGCTGTCGAATTGACTACCAAAACTCTGCACAGCCCTAATAAATATCTTATTTCGGTAAGTATGCAAGCTAAAATGTATACATCTATATAGAATACGTCAACGTAGTTAATGTATATTTTTATTTTGGCAAATGAATCCATGGGATAGATTACTCATAGCACATAAAATGATTGAAAAAAAAAAACCTAAACAAACAACCCCCCCCCCACTTTTATTTCTATGGTCATGGACACTCCATATGCTTTAATAAGTTCAAACTGATAATACGATTACTTGAGTTGCTAGCCAAACATGACTGCTCGAGTCAATGGCACTAGCTTTAGAACCCAGAGATGAGGCTCTGAAAGTAGACTCTGGTTAGCACTGTGTAAGCTTTTACTCACGTCACCATGAGTTAAGACTGGATTACAGTAATGTCATAATGAGGAATGAAGTACAATCAAAGAGCAAGTTGACATCGGCAAGTAGAGAGTTGAAGACTAATATACAACACACACACACACACACACGCTGTTGTTTGAGCTGTAACTCCTTTAATTTTTAAGAAGGCTTTCAAGTCCTGATTGAGCATGAACAATTCAGAGAAAGAACATGTAATTTTAAGAAAACTACCTTCACAGTCAAACTCTGCACGCATGTTCTCTCTTGATATATTTTGTCCTCATTTGAGGGGGGGAAAAAAAAAAATAAAAAAAATGAAAAGTTCCATCTCTCACGGTTATATACTTCCCAAGTTTCTACCTCACTTGTTGCAATACTACTGCTGGAGGAGAGATGTTTTAACTCAAGGATGAACAACTTTCAGATTGATTTCTGTTTACCATGGAAATTACTTTAGCCTATTAAATCTACTTTCATGTGAATGGTATTAAAGAGGAATTGAAGGCCATTATTAAAAAGTTACTCTGCTGGCCTTGAAAGATTATTTAAATAATCTTTGAATACAGCCTGATATAGACCAAATTGAACTTTCTGAAATTTAGGAAGATTAATAGAATAAAGCATGGTGCTAGTCCATAATCACATTTCTAACCTTTCAAGCTTTTCAATGCCTCCATAGTTTGTTGACAGATTTTTTTTTTTTTCCTAGTAGACCGAACGATAAGGAACCAGATAGGACTGGCTGGCTGTAGATATCCAGCTAACCAGTGATTTTATCTCTGCTCATCTGTTATTTAAGCATTTCAGAGATGACAACCATCCCATAACTCCAAAATGGTAGAAATGCACAGCTGAAGCTAAATACAACACATCTCACTATGCAAATTCTTAAGGCAAGATCCAGCAAAGGATTTATGAGCCTAAAAGCTGGGAAATGTAGTGACTAACATTCAGGTGTTTGGTTTCATAGTTGGTAGGGTCAGAAGGGACCCAAGCAGATCATTTAGTCTGACCCCCTGCCATGGGCAGGAAAGGATGCTGGGGTCAAATGACCCCAGCTAAGTGGCTGTCTAGCTTCCTTCTGAAGACCCCCAGGGTAGGGGTGAGCACCATTTCCCTTGGAAGTTGGTTCCAGCTCCTAGCCGCCTTGACAGTGAAGCAGTGACTCCTGATAGCTAGCCTGAATCTACTCTCAGTCAACTTATGGCCGTTGTTCCTTGTTACCCCCGATGAAATGAAATCCAGAATCTTGTTAGTCAAAAACCTTCCCTATCTAGTGCATGGGGAAAGGTGTGCAAAGTAGTGAGGAGCTGCCTAAGGGCTTGCCAATAGGAAATGCTAAGCATAGGGGCACAGCTTAAATACCATGCTTCTAAGGGGTTTAGGTACTACAGCCAGCTCTTCAGGGGCACAGGATTTACTTGAGCTCTGTAGCCAGAATTCCCTCCTGAAGACAAGAGCCCTCCTTTTTTCAGTATGTTTTAAGGTAGCAGAAGTGGGTAATAGCCACTAGACTACTGTATAAAATAGGACTATGACAGAGATGGACACCCACAATAAATTTTCCCTCCGTCTGACAAGGCCCCAACCCGCCTCTTCCGACCACACAGGAGAGTGCTATAAATCAGGAGTGACCAACCTGCGGCATGTGGACCACAAGCATCATGGGTAGTCCGTGTGTGTGGCATGCAGCAGATTGGGAAGGGGACAGGTAGAGTGGAGGATAGGACAGGGAGTAGAAAGAACAGCAAATCAGGCAGGGAACACAGGCAAAAAGCAGAGCAGGTGGAAGAGGGTGATCAGAGGGGTATTTGGGGAGGGTGTGGGGGATCATTTGTGGCACACCTGCTAAAAATATTGGTCCTCACTGCCCAAAACTATTCCTGGGAGAGAGGCTTTCCAGTTCTCTAGGTGAAGCTGTCACTGTGCAGAGATTCACTGGACCAGAGGCAACAAGCTCACAGGATAACATGCCCCTAACTTAGTGGACAGGGCACTTGCCTGGGAGGAGGGAGTTCGATGCCTTGTCTACACCACCATGCCAGCAGGTCATGCACGTTCCATGGGCGTGCAACACATGTTCCAGGGGTCCAATGAATGCTGATTTTTTCCCCAACACAAACAGGATGAGTGGAGCATGCTCTATCAAAAATAGCCTTCAGCTTGGTGTTTAGAGCGCTCTTCTGGAAGAAGGCTGGGTTGTTCATCACAGTGTAATTTCTCTATAGAAAGTGTAAAACTTCTGCTAAGAACGTTCTCCATTCCTCTTATGCAAGAAAGAAAGTGAAATTCAGAAGCAAATGGGCAGCTAGCCATTAATTTGAACTGAACCAATACCAACTACTAAGTGGAGTTTGATTAATAGGAAACAGGCTTAATCAATTCCAAGACATGAAATAAAGCTGTTTTCCCACTGATTCCCTCATCCTCCTTGATCCTAATGATTGATTGCAATAGAAATGTATACATCTCCAGAATTCCTTTCATCCCAAAAGATCTCCAAGCCCTTTAAAACAAGGACTCCAGCCCTGAAAACTTTATGCACATAATTAACTTCATGACCATTAGCAGTTACCTTGAATTTAAAGGGACTTAGTGAGTACATAACTTTCTGGCTGATCCTGGTTCTCCAATATAGAGGTGGGAACCCCATGGACATTATTGTACTTCTGTAAATTTACTTACCCATAGCTTATTACATAAACCAGGGCTAAATTCTTATGCTAATTTAAAATCAATGAGTTTAAAACAGAATCCTTTGCCCTAGGGTCTTTTAAAGCATTTTGTAGACATTTCCACCTCCAAGTAGGTGCTCCTATAACCTCTACCGCTGTTGTATCTGCATAGTGTTTCACTGCCTGGATACATCCCTGGATTGAAGAGAGCTATTAGAAGGCTCGCCAGTCGAAAAACCTGGCCTGCTGAACACTGTTAGGTACTTTATAATCAAATAAGTGATCACATATATTCTAGTTCCTGACAATTTATTGCTTTGATTACTGATCTACTTAGTACTGTTAATATATATGGTCTCAAGCTCTGTAATGAAGTTTTTCTCCCATATTTGATTTGCTTTCTTGGGCAGGGGTGTTTTGCTTCTCACATTTTTTCAAATCTGGAACTCAACAACAGTCCAAATTCATCCCACAGTGGAGTTTTATAGGCTTCTCTGAACCAGCAGATTTAATTTGCAACATTATTATTCATAAAAGTTATTTTCTTAAACAAACAAGAACTCTGAACTTCATCGCTGATAAATTTATGGCGTACTTTGTTTTGCCATACTGGGTTAATCCATTATGTAAGAAACCTAAATGCAACCAAATTTAACAGCATTAATTGTTTTTGATGCCTACTTCAACAAGACTATTTCCTTTATCTCACTTCTCACCCTCCCCCCCAAATAAAAAAAAAAAAAAAATTTACAGGGGAAAAATAAGCCTCAAAACTACCAGCTGCTGCATTTTGTAGAATAGGTTGTATTCCCCCCCCACTTACACTTCGGTAAGATTGGTATGCTATGCTACTATATTTTGGACAGGATCATGTGGAATTGTACCAAAGTCTGGACAAAATAGAGTCATAAGATTCTCTCTTCTTTTTTTAATTATACATACATACATACATACATACCACCAAGTTCAAGTATCCAAATATATAATTTTTTTTTTTTTGGGGGGGGGGGGGCACTTGAACTTGGTGGTTCAGATCATTTTGAATGGATTTGAGTTATACCCGTAAGGTTCATTTACCCTTTACCTTTAATTCAAACCTGGGACAGGCAGAAATGGAGTTACAATAAAAAGATAATCATGAATTGCTCAGTGATTCTGTAGTGTAGAATGATTAAAGATATATTAAAAAGCTCTATTTTCTTGCTTGTTGCACATTATGATTTACCACTGGAAGGAGCTAGAGTAATGATGTTGAATTACTGACAAAAAGTAGCAACAGGCCAGCACTATGGTTAAACATTTAGAAGGGGAAAAAAGATAGTCACACCTAAAGGAAAGGGAAAGGAATCCATTACACAGAGATTCAGGGAATAGTGACTGAGATTTACAAGATCTTAAAAACACAGCAAAAACACACATCTTACAGACTGAACACAGTATAATTTAAACCCCCTGATAGATTCCACGCCTCCTGCCCCCATTTGTTAAGAGAATAAGGAGGGCAGGCATAGAGGGAGACTAGTCAAAAGGATACTCAGCAGCATCTGAGTGGCTCTGTCTCCTTTATGTAAACCATCAGGGACTCTAATATATAGGAATCTTGCTTTCTTAAATAAGATAGATTTTGCAATCTGGGTAGAGAGACAGTCACTTCCTAGCTCTGTCACAAGGATGATTAGAATGACACCAGCTTTCTTAGAACTCAAAAAAAAATTAGACATGGGGCCTTTCCATTTTCTTTTTAAAAAGCTGCCCTCCCCACCCCAATTAACTGAACTGTGTTATCAAAATTAACTGAACTGACCTGTGTCACCGAGCTGTGACCCTTGCAAAACTTAACCAGGCCAACTTTGTATCACAACCACCATTTTCACCCCCATTAGTCCATCTTATACATCTTCCACATTATGGCTTGCCTTACTCATCAGGTCTTTTGCAGTCACATGACTTTTTCCCTATGGTGGGAGAATTCGTAGTACAGTGGGCAGAATAAGACTGCTGGTTATATTCAGACTTGGGACTTTAGAACCAGCTGAATCCAAATGCATGGAAAGGCTGTTGGCTTCACTGAGGCTCTGCATGGGTGCAAGGGGTCCATTAGCATGGAGTCAAGCGCCAGACCTGGCCCTAAAATACCAGCCTCCAGGGGTTCCTCTATTTTACACAGGCTGGCAATTATCTTTTGAAGACTTGATGTTGCCTGAACCAAAACCGTCACTACCTGCTTTATAGTCATTCCTATTTTTACATTACTGGAGGCTGAACATGCTTTTCTGGCTGGTGCTAGACAGACAGTTTTCCTGAGGCCATTGATCAATTGACCATATGCTTATTAAGACTAGGTAGAGACATTCAAAGAGCCTATGGCAGAATAGAGCTAAGTTACAAAAAAGAGGTGCAGTTTAAATATGGGGACAAATCTTAGGTTGGGTTCCACCATTTTTAACCCAGTCTGTATTGAAATTCGGTTCTCCAATGGCTATAGACAGGTTTCCGATTGCTTAGACTGGTAAAAGTATAATGTCTGTACCTGGCCTAAGTGCCCAAGTCTTTTGTATAGTGATCTCCTGTACCAAGGAGGCAACTGGATTTTTTCCAAGACCAAGGCCCAACAGTTCAACATAATCTTGCCCATCTCCTACCACACAATGTTCCTTTTTTTTTCCCCCCTTTTATAAAGAGTCTGGGCTCTTGGGAGGGGTGAGGAGTGTTAATTCAACTCCTATTCAAAAATCAGTGACAAAATACATGATTTTTGTCAGAGCAAAATAAAGTCCCATATTTGGGGCCATCTCTGCTTTCCCCTCATGATTGTCTTCACACTTCTGTTGGCACTTGCTCAAACTACCAATCGAGTGATTCTTCTCTGCTTTTATCACCATACTGTCATTTATACCTCTCCAGAGTGTAAAAAACACAAACCAGAACGGGAGCATTTGCACGCAGAATGACTCCACAAGGTAAAAGGAAATAGAGAATCAGGCCCTTTGCATTTAAGAGCCATGTTCCCTCATCAGCTTGACACGTCTAACATCAGTTGCTTCTGTTCTTTTCCTGTTCCACTAGGTTTTGATGGTTGCCCAAGCAAAACATTTTGTTAAAGCTGTTCTTTTAAATTAAGGTATTTGGGAGCTGTGACTATTAGCCTGTCTTTCAGGTTACTGACTTTTAATAGCAAATTCCTGGGATAGTGGGAAGTGTATTGGTTTAACTGCTGACTAATACCTGAGCATAATAATTCTTTTAAAGGTTGTTTAGATATGTTTTTTCAAGGTGGTTCTTTTTTTTCAGCCCGTCATTTCCTATTGTACTAGCAAAAAGCACCAACCTGTAAAAAAGTGCATCCAGCTCGTTTAAAATTGCTCTTTTTAACCAGGCTTGTACATTTCTGAATGTGCTTGCTCTAGTAACTCTCAGTAGCTATTTCCTTAACTCTGTAATGGAAAACAAATCCTGTTGATTGTAATGACACAACAAGGAATATCTAAAAACATAGGTTCAGAAGGATAATGGTCATTTTAATTTTAATTCGTTTTAACTACAATTGTCATTATTTTTCAATGTCAACATATCCTGGATCAGATATTGATTGATCAGATTGAGGAAGGGGAGGTTAAAGCTCCCATTTCATAATTCATTATTTGTCCAGTAAAAATAATTGGAGCCATATTTCAAACCAAAAAGTTCCCATTAAATATTACAGAACTCTTCAACCCATCTACTCTATAAAAATAAAGGAAAAGATTACATCTAGTTTAAAGTCGGTAGAGTATGTCAGACTGTATCATTACTTGTTTTCTCATCTTGCATTTTTGATGTACAGAGGCAAGCATTTTGTAAAGTGATGCATTTTATTGGACCAACTATGCAGTTGGGCTAGTGTTAGACCAACCTTCAAAACCATGATATTCTTCCTCAGGTCAAAGTACAAAGAGAATGGATTTCTACCACTTCTTACAAGACACGAGCCGGCAACCTCTGTACTGTGTCTTCAACTGCAGAATAGTCAAAACAAGGGCTTGGTTGTGTCATAGACCCACCGTAATACAAGAATCACATCTTCTGTTTGTTTATAAATGTAATATTCTGCACTTTGGCTGGATCATACTGAATTCTCCCCAAGTGCACTCACTGGGTTACCTGAGCTGTGCAAATAATTGTTTTGGCAGCTGAATTAAATTAAAAAAAAGTTATTTTCTGTTGACCCAAAAGCCAAATGAAAACAATGAAAAACACAAAACAAAACTGGAAACGGACCCAAACCCTCAACCATCTACTTCTCCTTTTTGCTGGGTTAGAAATGGTGCCTAACCCTTCTTTCAGAGCTACCAAAGCCAGTTTGTTTCAATATGTCCAGTACTTTTTCCTTCATTTTTCTTTGGCCCAAAATTATTCACCAAACACGTCCCATATTCACAATAGCGCATCAGCTAAAGCTACATTTGTTGGCATATACAATACAATTTATCCAAAAACTGGTGAGCCTTATTTATTTAAAAAAAATGGACACTAGAAAATTATTCAGGCTATTTAGTTTGGTGTAGTGCAGAAATTGAAACAGCAATGCAAATACTATAGCATTTTAAACATTAATTCAGTGCAACATTCCTGGATATTCCTGAAATTGGATTTTTAAATCAATCACCATTTTGCCTTTAATTGTTAACAGACCTACTAAGTGCTGTTGCAATATATTTGCATTTTATACGCAAAACCTCTTTCCCACAGGATTATAACCCTTAATAGTAGGCTGCTGTTATAGAACACTAAGTTACTGTGTCAGGCATAACTATTTTGTATTAGGATTACCTTGAATACAGATTGAAGTTTCTAAGTGTTAAATTTGATATAATAATAAAACTTAGTAATCAGTGATGTGTGGTTTTTTTCAGAAGTCTGGAGTGGATAGTGGAAAGCTAGGTTTTCTATTCATGGAACCAGAATTAAAAAAAAAAACCAACAAAAAAACAAAGACACACAGTTAAAGAAAATGTGTCATCTTCCAAATAGAGAGAAAGTATCATCTGACTAACTGACAATACAATTAGAGAATGCTCTTTAGGCAAAACAAAAAAAAAGTGTTGTGGGCTAGAAAGTTAAACACTGAATAACACTCCATGACAAAAAAATCCCAAGGCAAAGTGAACCATTCCATTCCCAGGTACATGGAGGGGAAAGTTATGAATAATGCATTCTATATAATATTTTTGTCATGTATTATTGAAAGTATTAGTGCTGACTACAAGTAATCATATGCCCTTTCCACTACAGTTCTGTGATGCGCTTAATATCCTCTCTTGATTGCATTAGTGTAAAAACAGGATGTATTTTTTTTTTATTTTATTTTTTTTTACAACCTATATTTTCAAAACCCGAGATGCCACATGCATATTTAGGGGACAATTCATTATAATATAAATTCTTTATATCAACATCCCAGTGTTTATGTTTTTTTCAAAGGAATGAAGTAAAAATAAAAAGCATTTGCTAAATCATGATTTCATAAATGCCTCAGCTTAATACCATGGCTCATTAGCCCCATAACTCAGATTTCATGATAGTCTTGAAAGCTAAATTTGCTCTTCAACAATATATATTAATCACATCAAGGTTCCCTTCTTTTACTCAGCTAAAACGTTACGTGAAGTTCAGGTGAAGGTTACACAGAGATGAGCCAAATATCATTCTTGGCCTCATTTTGCAAAAGAATTACCAATGCACGCACACGTCAGAAGCAGAAGATCCTCGCTTGTGCCTGAAGTCCACTTGGGCACTGTAGCAGTAAGGATTAACTCACTTCCCGAGGGCCAACATGATGACAGGATGAAGTTCTGAGCCATCTTTGTGTCTGCGTTAGTAGTTGAAATAAAGCCCTTTTGGGAGCAAGAAGTCACCTCGCTTTCATGCCAGGCCTCAGGAAGGGAGTTAACCCTTACTAATATAGGCACATAATATAGAATAGCCAGTGACTATGATGTAGGGCTGTAAAAATATTTAAAATGATAGAACTTTTAACTAAAACAAACCAACCAACACCCACATTTCTGGTCAATTGAAATATCATTTGTGAATTAATGTAAAAAAATTCAGCTAATAGTTTCAGCCCATTTCAAAACATGCTAGATTCACAAAGGAACACCACAGTGAGGAGAAGAATTACACACGCATTTTATGGTTAGGCTATGCATGTCGAAATCCTTTCTATATCCGATTCATAACAGGGACTTAGGTTTCTGTCCTGAGGAAAGTATCCTTCACATTATACTATAAAATGGTTTGGCGAGAGCTCTCTCAAAATCTGGCACATTTAAGTTATTTTACTTGGAATCATAAGGGATATCTTTTTGTTCTTTTATAAAATACAACAAGTTGTCTTGATTTTGGGTATCTGAAATAATTCCTAATTTCTAAAAAGTTCTGAAAAAAAAATAGTTACAGGTTGACTCTCTGTATATAGAGGAATTTGTGATTTGGTCAACAAGTATTTTGAAACAAAATTGATAAACAAAACTACTACTTTTGAAGTCCAAGAACCCACGCATAATTGGTACAGCCATCTTGATTAAGGTTTCCCATCAAATCACTGAACCGTTTTCTTGTGTGATAAAATGTGATAATATTCTAAAGAGGAAACAATTAAAAACTCTATTGAATCGTAACATAAGCTATCCAAAACAAGTTTTTTTATTTAGTCCTTTTGAATGAACAGAAATAAGTTATTAAAAAAAAAAAAAAAAAGCCTAGCAACGGAATTAAATATAAAAAGGTATACCGTGGAAAACCATTTGGACATCAGCAATACAATGAACCAAGTCTCTGAAAATAAGCATGAAAGTTGCATCTGTAAAGTTTCTGGAAACTTCTTCATCTTTAATTGAAGACCTTTGGTAATTTCTATTGAACTGGAAGGACTGTAACAGGTAGTTCATAGTAAATAGTAAACATGGAAAGCCTCAGTTTAGGTTAACTAAACTGCCATCATTGGGTCCCTTTGATAGAACACATTGGTTGTAATTTTTTATTTGCCACTATCCTTATTGCTTGAGAAGCTGTGTCTTTATGAAAACAATACTTCTTTCCTTTAATGATGCTGGAAATGCCTTTGACCTGTACTTCAGTGACCTGCATTTATGACTTTATTCAAAATTGAACTGCACTGTAATCCATCTATCAGAATTTTTTCAGGCTCAATTTTGCATTTGTGGAGGTCACTGATAAAACTCCCTTATAACTGACAAGAATCAGACCCTTAATTTCTTTTCATTGAACTCAACCGTAAGAATAATTATCTTGATTTCATTTTTTATTTCTAAGAGTTCAAGGAGTGGGAACAAAGCACAATTTTAGTTTGTTAGAAAGCAATAAAAGTGGCTTGTAAATTGTTTATTACCTCAAATGTTTACTTTAATGAACAAAAACTATACCATTTTTTTCTTTTCAGCATGCTCTTTGCCTGCAGCTTCCATAATTTGTTTCTTGGTTTGGAATTCAATAGAGCAATTGTTCCGATCCAACATCTACCGAAGTCAATTAAAAATAACTCTGTGGGTTGTACTGTTAAAAGTCTTAGATCCAATATCCTGACTTCTGGAATGGCCAAAACCAGATGTTTCAGAGAGATATGCAAGAAACCTATTAAACCCTAGTAATGAAAGGCTGGTTCCCGACTGTTGGCATGATGCTTGAGGTCTCCGAGTTCTTAATGTAAGAGCAATTATTATTTTAGTGATCTTTATTTTAATCAGACAATTATTTCAATTAGTCTGATTTGCAGCCAAAGCATCATCCATACATCAGCCAAAATATAGCTAAATCAAACAAAAAAAATTCTACTCTTTACATTGCTTTCCCCATTAGAAATTAAGAATAACTAACATATGTTTTAAAATAATCATTATGAAATAGTCAACAGAAATAAAACACCAAAAAAAAAAAAAACATGAACTTTCAACCTTTAAAATTCTCCCTACAGTTTTAATTTGGTTATGTTGGCATTACAGTATGTAACATTATCAATTCCTGGTGTCCTTGTTAAATGTCAATTTTGGTGTCTAAGTGGGAAATTTATTAAGATTCAAAGGGCAGATAGATATCCAATTCCAGTTGAAACTCACAGACAGCTGGGTGCCTAAGTTCCACATGTGCCTCTGAAACCCTGTCACGTATCGTTTGCTTTTAAACTATAGAAAAAATACACAGTTGTGTGTTGTGAAGCAAAATAGTAAGAAACTTATTTGAGCAGTATACTGACTTCTGGATTCTTGTTTTTTTCCTATATTTTTGTGAATAGATTCAGGCTAGGTAAAGACATTGCGCATAAAGCAATACAAGCGATTGGAAACCAGTCTGAACCTTTAACAGAACAGAAGCTCAATAAACATAGACTGGCTTCAAAACGGCAGAACCTGGTCTAAGTTAGACCTGGATGGTCATAGTATTAGACTTAAGTGGTTTAGGTTGGAATAGTATATCAAAATTCTTTCCCAGATCCCATAGGGAATCATTTTACTTTGGTGTCCCATCTCCTACCTGCGTGGCCAAGCAGGGGAGGGTGGGGGGAGCACTGCCTTGGGCCCCAAGTCCACACAGCACAGGAGAGGGACCCATGCAACAGGGGGCTATGTGCCCCCAATCCTTTTCCCCCCACCCCACCCACCTGGCATCCACATGGCTCTGAGTTATGGTTCCTAGCTGAGGCTGTCCACTGGGTGAGCAACTGGGGGTAGGATGGGGGGGAATGGGAGGTGGAAAATGCAGGCCTGTGCTGCATGTGGCCTCCTACCTGTGCAGGCTTGGGGAGGGGAAGGAGAATAGAACTTCTCACCACGTGGGCCTCCTCCTCCTGACAGTTTCATCCAGGAGCCATGGCTCAGAGCTGCATACTGTCCACATCTCCGAAAACTTGGGGGCAGGGAAGTGGAAGTGGACTCCCTCCACTGTGCAGACCCAGCCTGGCGCCCTTTGGCCAGCAAGCTGGGAGGGGCCCCATGCAGTGGGGTTGCCGCTCCCCCCACCTTCCAACATGCAGTTCCCGGCAGAGCAGATTGCAGTGTAGTCCTTCCCTGGCTTGGATCTGGTAGGGCCAGGGGGGTTGAGAAGCTGAAGGCTCTATTCTTCTTCCTGTTCCCACCACCACTGACAACTGGCAGCTGATAGGGGGCTGAAGCTGATTCCCCACTGGCCAGTCAGGGGTGGCCAGCTGTTCAGCTGGACTCAGCATTTTCTTTCAGCCTGCTCTAGGGCCCCAACTAGCTAGTAGCCTCTATGCTCTCCCCGTCCCTTGCCCTCCCTATTCCCACCCAAGGGTTAATAAGAGTTCTGTGTGTTCCCAAACTAACCTAGGGTACATAGAAAAAGCCATGAATGTTAAGAAGGCTAATGGCATACTGTGCTGCATTGGTAGGTATGTTGCCAACAGGTGAAGGGAAGTGATTATGCCCCTCTATTCAGCACTGGCAAGGCCACATCTAGAGTCCCGTGTTCAGTTTTGGGCCCTCCACTACAGAAAGGATGTGGACAAATTGGAGGAAGTCCAGCAGAGGGCAACAAAAATGGTTCGGGGGCTGGGGCACATGACATCTGAGGAGAGGCTGAGGGAACTGGGCTCATTTAGTCTAGAGAAGAGAAGATGGAGGAGGGATTTAATTGCAGCCTTCAACTCCCTGAAGCAGGTTCCAAAGAGGCTGGAGCTGGACTGCTCTCAGTGGTGGCAGATGACAGAACAAGGAGCATCGGTGTCAAGTTGCAGCAAGGGAAGTTTATGTTAGATATTAGGAACATAATCTCTCACTAGGAAGGTAGTAAAACACTGGAACAGGTTATCCAGGGAGGTGGTGGAATCTACACCCTTAGAGGTTTTCAAGACCTGGCTGGACAAAGCTTTGGTTGGAATGATCTAGGTGGGGATGGTCCTACTTTGAGCAGGGGGGTGGAGTGGATGACCTCCTGAGGTCCCTTCCAACCTTCCTTTTCTATGTTAATATGAATCTGCATCAGGATTTTTGAGCCTCCATTACTACATTTAATATACACCAAGGCTAGTTATGTGCCCAATGTTATTAGGCACAAAAGCTAGGCTTTTTCTGATCTCTTTCATTTCACCAACTCTATAGTGCACTTTTTGCCCCAACATTTGTCCAACGTCTCTCCAAGCCAGAGGTATAACAAGGCAGCTGGGAACCCAGGGAAGTGGACTCATAGGAGCAGCAGTGACTTCTGACTGCTGTTGTGCCATGTTATGTCTCAGCTGTGTGTTCTTGGGAACCCTGGCACAGGATGCAGTCTGTCCGACTCACCCCCCTCCCTCCCCTCCTCTACATAAGTGAAACTGATTAAGATGCAGTGAGAGACGCACCTAAGACCCTCCAGATAAGGGTGACAAGAGTGAAACAGCTGCCCTAGGTCTCATTTGCATCCGAGATGGAACCAGATGACCATTCATTTACATGATAGATGGAGAACAGAAAGCCTGAAGCAGAGACTGCAGTGAATTCTGGGACCAGAGAAGCAGGCGAGCGCTGCATGACGGGGAATCTGTGCTCCAAATGTTAATCAACCCATGTTCACACACACCTAGCTCAGCATTTATCAGACCAGTTCTAATCTGGATTTACTAAGGACTCCCCCTCCCCCCCCCCCCCCCGACACACACACCTCTAAGTTTAATAGGCACCTCGGGCTGTAAATTCCCCGGTCCCACTATGGGAGGCATATTTAAACTTGATTGACTAAAACTCGGTTGCCGGGTTAGGGAATGTTGAGGCAAGAGACCGAGTCAGAGGGGGTACGGGCAACATTTGAACAATGGTTAAGGGTTCATCACAGCATCCAGCCCATTGGAGCCCTAATCACAGGTGTTGTCATACTTTTCCCGAGATGACTGGTGGGAGTCTTCTCCACAAAAGGTTATGAACACCCCAATAATTGTCTTAAGTCTGTTAAAAGACTATAGTAAGATCTGGAAAAGTCATGCTAAGCTGAGGCTTGTTCACAACAAGTAAAAATCCAAAATCCTGATGCTGCAAGCTATCTATTGTTTCTGAAGAAACCATGAGATATCCCATCAGTATATCTGCTATCCATAGGAATTTCAAGCTGGCTTCCAAGTATCTGGTAACTCCCTAACATTATGTATTTCCTGATTATCAATCAGGATCTTGAGATGTTCCAAACCAGATAACCCCTTGTCAATAGAAAAGACAATAATTTACACAATTGAGGATGCTTCGAAGCAGCTGAACTGAGGGTATAAAAATCTGTAAAAAGTGTGTGCGCTTCAAGAAAGAAAGAAAGAAAGAAAGAAAGACTTTTGACTTTTAAGAGACCTTTATTCCCCGGAGGGTGATGACTCGGAGCCAGTCAAAAGCATGTACAAAGACGCCCGAAGCTCTGGGCCTCGTGGACAAGGCCTGGGCTCGTGGCCTGCAAGGCCTGCCCGTACACGCTAGACAAAAAAACACCAACCAACACAACGAACATAAGGACTATTTACAGTATTTACAGTTCTGCCAGCAGGGACACCCATGGAGGCCTCCGGGGTCGACCCGCACGAGCAAAAGTCCAGGGCCTCGGCCCGCTTGACGCGTCTCTGCGGCTTGAGCAGCCGGTGGCATCACAGAGCGAGGATCAGGCGTCCCGCCTCGACCCGGCACAGCACCCCCTCGAGGGCCCAGCGCTCCTCAAAGGCGGGCACCGCCCGCCGGAGGACAGCGTGCTCAAACTCGAGCGAGAGGCGGGCCCGCACCAGCAGGCGGAAGAGCTGCAGGGCGTCGACCATCCCGGTGCCGCTGAGCTGGTTTCGCCGGCTCTTCAGGGTGGCCATCTTGGCCTGGCCCAGCAGGAAGTTGGCCAGGCTGACCGTGGCCCGCTCGGCCGCCCGGTACGGAAAGGAGTGGACGTAAGCGTCTTCGGAGAGGTCACGGCCCAGTACCCGAAGCAGTGCGCCCAGGGCGGCAAAGAGAGGCTGCAGCCGGGGGCAGTCGAGGAAGGCGTGGAAAATGTCCTCGTCCAGCACCCCCGGGCAGAAGGGGCAGGCCGCCGAGGCCGCTGGGTCCAAGTGACGCACAAAGGTGCCGGTGGCCAGGATGCCGTGCACGAGCCGCCACTGCAGGTCGCCGGTCTTCTTGGCGATGGGCGCCTTATACAGCGTGCGCCACGCCGGGGTCCCGGGCCGCGCCAGGCGCCGCCGCCACGCGGTGTCCGGGCGGCCGGCGAGCACCTGGGCGTGCCGGGTGCGCACCACCCACATGTAGAGGCCCTTGCGGGGCAGGGTGCCAAAAGGGCAGCCCGTATTGCTGCTGGGGGGCACCGGGAGCCTGAGCAGCGTGTTGGGCCGCTCGGCCAGCTCGCCGGGTACCGCTGGGATGACGGGTAGCGGTGGGAAGGCGTCTTCTGCGGCGTCTGCGGCGGGGAGGGGCCGGCGAGTCTGGAGATGGGCTTCCAGGGCGGTCGCTGCCTCCGTCGGGAGGGCGGCCCTAACGGCCCGCAGAAGCCGCCCCGCGGTGCGGACGGAGCGCATGGCCAGCCGGGCAGCCAGGGCCTCGGGTGACAGCCAGTCCGACCGAGCGGGGTCCAGGAGGTGCTCCAGGCGGGTGGAGCGCGCCTCGACGAGAGCTGCCGTGAGGCTGGCGGAGGCCAGGCTCGGCACGACACGGTGCAGGGCCGGGTTGTGGACCAAGGGCTCTCGAAGGAGCTGCGGGAACCGCAGGTGCCTGGCCTGGGGACAGAGATGGAAGGCCGCCCGCCAGGCCCGCACCACGCTGCGGTAGAACGGGGGAAGGACCGCCCCGTTCAGGAAGGTGAGGTCCAGTTGGAACAGCTCCCGGTCAAAGCCGAGGCCCCCCACTCGCCGCAGGAATCGGCACGCCAGCTGTCGCCACGGGAGGTGGCCTTCGGTGTACAGGAGCCGCTGGAGGGCCTGCAGCCGATAGGCGGCCACCCTGCTGGCCAGATCGATCAGGCCCTGGCCCCCCTCGCCGGTGGGCAGGTAGAGGGCAGCTCGTGGGAGCCAGTGGCGTCCGTCCCACAGGAAATCGACCAGGAGCCGCTGCAGTCGCTCCAGTAGCTCCGGCGGAGGGTCCAGCACCGCGCAGCGGTGCCACAGGGTTGCCGCCGCCAGGTTATTGATGACGAGGACGCGCCCCCGGTAGGAAAGGCTGGGCAGGCGCCAGCGCCACCGCTGCAGGCGGGCCTCCACTCCCTCCTCGAGGCCGTCCCAGTTTCGCGCCATGAAGGTCGTCGGCCCCAGGAACACGCCCAAGACCTTGAGGCCCTCGCGGCGCCAGGCGAGGCCCCCCGGCAAGTCCGGCGGAGGCCTGCCAGTCCATGCGCCAAGCAGCAGAGTGTCACTCTTGCCCCAGTTGATGCGGGCGGAGGAGGCGCGCTCGTAGGCCCGCTGGCAATCTGCCAGAGCCCGCACGTCTTCCCGGGTGGCGAGGAAGACGGTGACGTCGTCCGCGTAGGCCGACAGCCGGAGACGAGGGCCAGCGGACGGGCCCGTGGCCGATGGCAGGGCCACCCCACTCAGGCGGCGGCGCAGCGCGTGTAACAGCGGCTCGATGGCCAGGGCGTAGAGCATGCCCGACAGCGGACAGCCCTGGCGAATGCCCCTGCGCGCGGGGAACGGAGCGCAAAGCACCCCGTTCACCTTGAGCAGGCTGGAAATGTCCCGGTACAAGACCCGGAGGGCCCCGGTGAAGAGGGGCCCAAAGCCAAAGGCCTCCAGCGTGCGGAAGAGGTAGGCGTGGCCCACGCGGTCAAAGGCCTTCTCCTGGTCGAGAGAGAGGAGGCCGACGTCGAGGCCAAAGAGCTCGCTAGCCGTGAGCAGGTCCCGCAGCAGGAACAGGTTGTCTTGTATGGTCCTGCCCGGCACGCAGTAGCTCTGCTCGGGCCCGGTGAGAGAGGCCATGACCGCGCGGAGGCGGGTGGCCAGCGCTTTGGCCAGAATCTTGTAGTCCGCGCACAGCAGGGAGACCGGCCGCCAGTTCTTCATGTAGCCCAGGTCTCCCTTCTTGGGCAGCAGGGTCAGCACCGCTCGGCGGCAGCTGATCGGCAAGACCTTGTCGGCGAGGCTCTCCTGGAAAACGCGCAGGAGGCTGGGGCCGAGGAGAGGCCAGAAGGTCTTGTAGAACTCGGCAGGCAGCCCGTCGAGGCCCGGGGCTTTGCCGGAGGCGAGGCCGGCCGTGGCGGCCGCCAGCTCTTCCAGGGACAAGTCCCGCTCCAGCTCGCCGGCCTCCAGGGCATCGAGACGCGGTAGGCCCTCGTGGAGTTCCCGCGTGGCCTCGGGGCACGACGGCTCGGCCGCGAACAGGTCGCGATAGAAGGCGACGGCACGTTCGCGGACTTCGCCCGGCTCTGTAATGACCCGGCCCTCAGGAGTCTTGAGATGGTCCAAGGCTTTGCTCGCTGCCCGCCGCCGCTCCAGGTCGAAAAAGAAGCGGGTCGGGGCGTCGGTTTCCACCAGCTCCTGGCAGCGGGCGCGGATCCTCGCGCCGCGGGCCGCGCTCTCCGCCAAGTCGCGCAGGCATTTCCTGCGGAGCCGGAGGCTCTCGCTCAGTGCTGCGTCGCTGCCGGCGGCCAGCAGAGCAGCCTCGAGCTCCGCCACGTCCTCTTCCAACTCCCGGACACGGCGGCGCGTCTCGTTCGCGGCCAGCTGGGTGTACTGCTGGCAGAAGGCTCGGGTCTGGACCTTGCCCACGTCCCACCACAGCTTCCAGGAGGAGTGGCTCGGTCTCGCAGCCTCCCACCTCCGCCAAAAGTGGGCAAAGCAGTCCCGGAAATAAGAGTCCTGGAGCAGACTGATGTTCAAACACCAATACGGTGCCCGTGCACAGGCTCTCCCCGGCAGGCTCAGTTCGCTGAAGGCCAGGCCATGATCTGATAGACCCGAGGGAGCGATGCGGCTGCTGCGCAGGAGTGGCAGGTGGTGCCTGGTGATATAAAGGCGGTCGAGGCGAGCCATGGTGAGACCGCCGGCACTCGTCTTGGCCCAGGTGTACTGGCGCGCATCGGGATGCAGGGCTCGCCAGACGTCCACGAGGTCTGCCCCCTCCAGGGCAGCTTGCAGCTTGCGAGCGGAGGGCAGGTGGGGCTCAGGCCCTGTGCGGTCGAGGCGCGGGGCAGTGGTGCAATTGAAATCGCCCCCGAGGAGGAGCAGGTCATCATCCTCGCTAGCGTCGCGCAGGAGGGCAGCCAAGCTCTCAAAGAAAGCGACCCTCTCCTGGCCATCGGAGGGCGCGTAGATGTTGACGAGCAGCAGACGGTGTTGCGCGAGGGTGACGCGGACGGTCAGCAGGCGGCCGGGGACGACCTCCCGCGGCACCGCCGCGTCAAGCTGCAGCTGCGGCGATAAGAGTGTCGCGACCCCCGCGCGGAGGCTGGTGCCGTGGCTCAGGAACACCTGTCCTCGCCAGGCAGCCCGCCAGGCCGCCTGGTTGAACCTGTCAGAGTGGGTCTCTTGTAGGAAGGCGATGGCCAGCCTCTTCTGTCGCAGGAGCTCCAGGACGGCCTCGCGCTTCACCGCGTCTCGACAGCCGTTGACGTTGAAGGTGCCAATGGTTGTGGCTGCCATGGGGGTGGGTGTGGGAGAGGAGGAGCAAAGCAGAGTGCGGGTGGAAGAGCGAGCACCCAAGAGCAGAGCAAGGCAATACAGACAGGTCAGGGAAGGCCTACCGTGCCCTACTCTAGTCGAGGGACCCGCCCAGGCCCCACTCCACTCTCACCCTCTGGGCAAGTTTGTCCAGACGGTAGGCCATCTGACGTGTGCCCCGATCTTGCTTCATGAGCTTGACTGCCGCCCTGGCAGCCTTGACAAACACTTCGGGGTCCGCACACCACTGGGTGATGTGCCCCGCTACATTTTTCTGCCCCTTGGTTAGCTTCAGCAAGGACAGGAGTCCCCCATAGTCAGGAGAGACCCAGGGGGGCTCCGCCAGCTTGGGGTGCATGTTGCCCACGGAAGAGCGGCGAGGCCGCACCCCCGGCGGGAGCTCGCCCGCAACTGCAGCGTCGACCCCCTCGATGTCCAGGCACATCAGCCGCCTCTCGTCGTCCGAGTCGAGGACGGGCTCCGCGAGGACATTCCCTGTCTTCTTGGGGGGGGAGGGGCCATCCCGCTCACGACGTCTCTTGCGAGACTCCGAGAGCTGGATCTCCATCTCGCTAACGTCCCCATCTGCTCCGGTAGGCTGGGGCGTGACCAAAGGGGCAGCGGGCTCTCCCGCCACCCCCGGGGCCAGGCCACCGGAAGAGAGACATTCGCCACTATCCCTGCTGCCGCCTGACTCCGGAGGCTGGGGGACAGGCGAGGGGAGGGGGACCCCTGAAGGCCCCTCCCCCCCACCCGCTAAGTCTGCCTCGTCGGTGGCTACATCCGACGGGGCGGGTGGTGTGGCAGCCGGAACGGGGTCCGGCTCTGTAGTGGGGGGGTCCTCGGCACTGGCCGAGGAGGGGTCTGTCAGGGATGGGGTGTCCTGAGAGGCCCCCCTCATCTCCCTCTCTTTTTCGGGTGGTAGGGAGGATGCCCGAGCCCCATCATCCGATGAGGCTCCAGCACCGCAGTCCCCGGCCACCCCAGCCACTTCGGCCGGGGCAGGCAGGGGGCAAGGGGAGGCGTCCGCCTCTCCACCTGGTGGGGCTGCCGCACCGAGGCCAGGGGGCGCCACAGACGGGGGAGGGGGCGGTGGGGCCACGGTAGTAGCACCAGCCCCTCGGCTGGACGATGGCTTCCCGCTGGAGACCCCGGTCCCCTGAGATGGAATGGGGGGGGAAGGAGGTCGGGAGGAAGAGCTCCCAGCCTCCCTGGGCCTGCCGCGTGCCCCAGAGGTCGACGCGCCGTCTCTCGGCGCTGCCGCAGGCGGCGATGGTCCGGCCGCCTTGCTGCGAGGGCACTGCGCGGCCAGGTGGGAGGAGCCCCCGCACTTGAAGCACGTGGTCTCTCCCACAGACAGATAGATAACAAACCGCCGCCCCTCGAGCATGAGGCTCAGGGAGCGAGGCAGCGACTGGGGGCCCTCCTTGAGGAGCATGAAGACCTGCCTCCGAAAGGACAGGACGTGCTTGCCCTGAGGGTTCTTGTTTCCCATCGGCAGGCGGCGAAAAGGACTCGCAGGAAGCCCATAGGCCTCGAGTCCCCTGGCCAGCTCCCGATTGGAAACGTGCGGTGGGACGTTGGAAATCACCACCCTCACTGCCTGAGTCTCTAGGGGCGTGACAGGGTAGTGGATGCCCGCAATGTCCAGGCCCTCCGCACACACCCTGTCAACCAAGGCGGGCTTGCTCAAATAGATCATCGGGACCGTGTTCACGCGCCCCGCGTAGCGGATGGTACGCCATCCCAGGAGGGCGGCCAGAGCCTCCACGCAAGCCTCGAGCCCCACATGGAGAGGGGCATGAACCCTCAGGCCATGAGACAGTGGGAGGTCCTGAGAGACATCCTCATGCCAGCTGCCAGGCGTAGGAGCCGCCATTCCTCGCCAGGACAGGGTTAAACTGCGAAGCGCAGAAAAAAAAAAAAAAACCTCAGGCTGACCCGGGGACTGGGACTGGGAGGGGGCTGAAAACGCCCCAAAATCGGCCTGAGGGGAGGCAGAGCAACCCCGCAGGGGCTCAGGGCAAGCCCCAAGGCAGGGGCAGATGGCAGGGACCAAGGGAAGGGGCCCTGGGGGAGGGAGGCAGCAGAAATCAAAGGGACAACTCAGGCGGGGGTGGGGGAGGGGCAGAGACAAACGAGGCTGCCAGAGCCCAGGGGAAAAAGGCTCAGAAAGTGGGGGGAGGGGGCAGGGAGGGGGGCCCCAGGGACAGGGTGGGGAGAAGCAAGGGTTTTTTTTGGGGGGGGGCAGGAAAAGGGGGGCAGGGAGTGCGAGGCAACGAGCTGAAAGCACCTGAGCTGGAGGAGCTTAGAAGGGCTTCAGCTGTCGGCGGCCATCTTGAAAGAAAGAAAGAAAGAAAGAAAGAAAGAAAGAAAGAAAGAAAGAAAGAAAGAAAGAAAGAAAGAAAGAAAGAAAGAAAGAAAGAAAGAAAGAAAGAAAGAAAGAAAGAAAGAAAGAAAGAAAGAAAGAAAGAAAGAAAGAAAGAAAGAAAGAAAGAAAGAAAGAAAGAAAGAAAGAAAGAAAGAAAGAAAGAAAGAAAGAAAGAAAGAAAGAAAGAAAGAAAGAAAGAAAGAAAGAAAGAAAGAAAGAAAGAAAGAAAGAAAGAAAGAAAGAAAGAAAGAAAGAAAACTCCTGTGCTGACACCATCCCCTGTCGTTCTTGGGACGCTGGAAGAACAAATCATCTCTGTCTTCAAGAATTGTGCTGTGGACTGTGCCTGCCAGTTTTGCAGCCCGAGTACCTTGGACTGGTGAGATCCCAGCGCTCTCTCTCTCTAGGCATAAATTTCTGAACCTGAACCGTATTAGTTAAGCTTGAGTTAAGTTTCCCCAAATACTTAGTGAAACCAGGGTAGTATTGCAATTGTTTGTTTGTTTTTCTTTTGCATGTCTATTATTATTAGTACCATTATATATTTCATATGTTTAGCAATAAATAATTTTTTTATAGTCAAACTGGTAGTAACTGGGTATATTTTTCCTTCTCTGCTTCTCTTTTCTCCCGTGCTCTGCAGCAATGCTTCTTTTACCCAAACTAAAGATCCCTGTGAAGCCCAAAAATATTGTGGGGTCTGCTCATCAAGAGACCAAAGATTGGGACGTGCTGAGTTTGAAACACATAAGGGGATCAGCTTGTACAGGCTGATTGACCCAGTTTAACTCAGACCTGCCCCTATGAACTGAATGCTGGCCCATGAGGGTGTCAGCTGGACACCCAGCCGGATTCAGAGGGATTCTATTCACCTGTGTGCTTGTGTCTGACTGCAGTTTACTGTTGCTCTGATGAACTGATTCTTGGCATAGAGGGTGTCAGCCTGTCCATGCTGATCGACCCAGCCAGGTCAGGCGTGTCACGTTAATTTGTGTGTGTTTGTGTGCATGACTGATTTGGTGACTGGAGGAACCCAGCCCCATTGAGATTGAGTCCTGCAAGATAGCTCCATTAGGAGTGAGGGCTTGCAGAAGGGAGAGATACAGCTCCGTATAGTAACACAAGCAGCACATTGACAAAAAATCACCAAGACCCTAGAAACTATCCCTAATAAATGAGCACACCCCAAAGTAATGGGCAAATCTGGTAACAGCCACCATCGTGATCACACTGCTGTAGTGGAAGATGCTAGTTTCTCCCCTCTATTCCCTGCTTCAGTTCAGCACCCGGGCTTGCCGTCTCGATTGCCCCACCTAGTAACACTACTGTTCTCAAGTAAACAGTTGGTCCAATAAATGTGTCCCTGTAAGACCCTTGCTTCTCACATATTTCTTTGACCGCAACAGCTACAGAACCCCAACCCTATTAGGCATAGGAAACATTGCGGCTCTGTTTTTCAGGTTACAAAGAAAATGTTCCTGGTATTTTAAACATCAGTTTTTTTGTGGGTGTATGAAGTTCCTTAAAAACTACTTGTTTGGCTGAGACCCCAGGTGTTATGTTTGCATCCTGAACTTTTTTTTTGTTCCTGTAGTTTTATATTTATTACCAGAGGGATTAAAAACAACACTATAGGTACATTTATGGATGTTATATGCCACCTGAATACAAGCAGGAACACTGACAAACTTAACTAGAGTGGCATGAATAGCACTGCTCTAATAAGATCCTTGAAGGAAAGAAAGGCAGTGATGCCAATAAAGTGCTCATGATAATATCTAATTGAAAAGGGTTTGTGGATTCAAGTTAAGGAGAGGACTGGCTTTTAAGTGATTCACTCTGAATTTCTAAACACAAAGGGTGCAGAGAAAAGCAATTACAGTAATATCAGCTCAACAAGAGAGAAAAGCAAAGAATGCATTTGAAAGCAAGATTTCAGGCCTCATTCTGCTCACTCATTTCATCAGGGCAAATAAGGAATTTAACTTTGGTAGGCAAGAGTGAATCAGACAGTTTGAGAATATTGTTTGCTTTCCCTTCCTGCGGGGTCAAGCAAGGTCTTCTCTTGTCCAGAAATTGTTCTTTAATATTCTTGTAAGTTAGTGGGATGTTCAGAAGCCTAAACAAGGGACAAAAGCATCCATTCCATTTATCCATAGCCATGTGACCAAGCCATCACCTTTCATAAGCATCTGTCACTACTGATCTGGCCACTGTGCCCCAGCTCAACAGGTGGACTGTGTGATTTCACTGCCCTTTCCAACCATACATTTCTTTGATACAGAGCCATTTATTCCAAAACCCATTGAAATTAATGGGGGGAAAACCCCCCACAAAATGATTTGGTTTTAGATCAGCCTATAAGAGGTCCTGGAAGCTGTAGGACCAGTCACTCATTAAATGTTATGCAAGGTCAATTCCTAGGAAAAAAAATTGAATTTAAGCTTTGGCATCACTTCAAGCCTACAGCATCTTTACTATTTCAGTCCCACAACTGCCAAGTAAATATTTGTGATGGTGGTTTTATGATGTAAATGAGCTAGTCTTCACTCACTCTGTCAAAAATTGTCCCTCTCATCTAGGAGAAATGCCCATTGGTTGCATTCTAAAATATCACCAAAAGCTATTGGAGTGCTATTTCAAGAGACTTTTCACAACAGCGCTATTTGACTCATGGAATCAATTCATATAGTGCAAAAATGTATTACCAGGGATATTTTGTCATGGGACATTTCTTTGGGAATATTCTCTCTCATTACTATCCACCAGAGCTGGCAAAATTTGTTTGTGTGAGTTTTCTAGCTTAATTCTGAAGACCCCCGAGACTCAAGTAATTCAGATAATCTGTAGATAAACAAGCAAATTTGGGGGCAATTCTCTGAATTACTAAACATCCTGAGACTTAGCCATCACAAATGTATTTATGGAAAAGTTATAATACTCTTTCATTTTTATAACCTGATGTTCAGGTTAGGCTATTAGGCAGGGCCTGCTTCTTCTCACTTATTAGGGTTACCTGGCATAAAACTAGTGATTTTGGTTTAATACTCAATGTAGCAGGTCTGAGTGAATGAAGAGTCAGGCCCTGGTATTTCACGTAAAGTAATCTCAGTGGCATGACCTGCAAGAACTGTGCCAGACAGGTCAAGCTGTTTTGCATCGCTCATGTGGTACATAGTAGGCACAAACCTAATCTTAATTGTTCAATGTTTGACAGCTATTTTGCATTATCAGAACAGTGCAAAACAGTAGAGGCCTGCCAGTGAATTTGATTTTCATTGCTGTTATTGAACAGAGTCAATGGAACAGGACTGACAGAACCAGAGACATGATATATTAACTTAGCAATGAGCTATCAGATGTGGACAATTAGTGAGAAATTCTTCAGAAGAAAAAAAAAATCTTTAGGTACATAATTGCATGCTTAATCTGGGAACACTATTACCTCAGCTGCACATGCCAGATAGGTAATTATGCACCCAAATACCTACATATTTGGATCTTTTGCACAACTACTTGCATAATCACAGTAATTGCACACCCAAAAATATTTGAGAATCTGGCAATGGAAGTCTCCCTGGATAATAAAAATTAACTCACTTAAAATTACTTCACTCTAAAAGTAATGCCACATGATGTGGCATTGGGCTATGCTAATTCTCAGTTTTATACCTTCCTGTGGCATTGGATGGAGCAGGAAAGCAAAGACAATCTTTGGTAGATTCCTGCCCCCCTCCCCAAGGTAACTGTTGTGGGTATGCGAGAACCTTCCAACTGCTGCAAAATACTTTGCCATGCATCTCACTTAAATGTTATGATTAAATTAAGAATCTTCCACCACTGGTTCGTGTGTAATTTAGATATGGCTCAGGGGGCTTTCTTTAAGATAAATTGCTTCACATTTATGCCTATTAGGAAACTGACCACAAACAAATACAAGGACCATCGTCTGCTTAAAGTAATGAAAGAAGACTGATCGCTTAATTAGTTTTAAATAAAAACTATGACATGCTCAATGGTCAGGCTTGGTAGAAGGATGCTGTCATCTCTTTTTACATCAAATATACCATTTAAGGTACATGTAGTCACAAAAGCTACTTACAAAATCATGTTTTAATTCTGCCCATAAATGAAATTCAAGTTATGTAGGTCTCTTAATTCTTCTAAAAAGCTACTTATCTAAAGTTTATACACCTTTGATGTTGAGGGTGGCTAGTCCCTGGAATGACATGCCAGGCTGGGCTGCTTTATTGTAGGCATAGCTACCCAAGAATCAACCATTGCCCCAGCCATGACTCCTGCTCTAAAGACAGGAGGGTGACATTTGAGCTTTGGATGGTCAAATTTCCTGGCTTTCTGGCTACTTTGTCCTTTGACTGGGGTTCATGACCTCTATTTTCAGCCCCTATTTAATGAGGCTGAAAATAAATATTTCTCATTTTAAATTTTCCACTGATAATGATTTAAAAATGATTAAAATTAAATTTAATAAAAAATAAAATAAATAATAATAAAAAAAAGCAAAGTTTCTCTGGCTTGGCATCCTTTTTCCTTTGCACTAGACTAGCTAAAGTAACGCGTTAGCTTGTTTAAACACTGCCCTTCCCAAATGAAAGGCAAGAAGACTACGTAAAACCAGATATGAGATAATACCATGAGAATGGTCAGTGACTTGACTGGTAATGGTTCATCTTTTGTAAGACAATGTTGGCAAATAAAATATTCTTTTTCAAGTTTAAGGAGAGATGAAACAGTTAAATGAAGAGTTAGATCTTACCCACAGTCCTTTAAGGATCTGGAAATATCCAGGCCCCCATCTCTGCTAGCTTCCTGATGGCATCAGATGTAAAAATGCCATAAAACTTGTCAAGAGTCATCAATCCAGTTTTTCAAACAAGTGGCATCCAGGTGAAAGTCTTCACTTTTGAAGGCTAGTCCAAACCAGACTCTCGTTTCAGCTGTGTTGGAGGACTCACTCCACCTTCACTAACAGGAGGGCCCTAATTCTTTTTATTTTATGTTGTATTATAATACTTCTTGAAAAGACACAGAAATGCAACCTGTGCTAGGTGCTAACAAATGATGCATGAATGCTGTAAAGCTACTATTGGTAAAGCCTGATAACATTGCATAGTCCTTTGTAACGTGCACGTAAGAAACAGGGACAGATTTTCAGAGGTACTTGGGCACTGAAAAATTCATGTAGTGGGATTTCCAGAAGTTTTTAGGTACCAAAAAAACTTGAGACCAGGTCAATGGTCCCTATAGATAGAAATAATCTATGACAACATGCAGGTCAGCATAGACTCCAATAAATGCAAGTGCTCTCCTATTGCAAATCCCCTCTGTTCCCAGAAGGGTCAGCTTCCATGTATTTCTCACAGTAAATGTAGATACACAGCACTTAAGTGTTTGATGCACTATCTGTACTCTGTTTTCACTGAATGTTTCTAGGGCTCAGCTAGTCATGAATAATGATGAGCAACCCTGTCCTTTGACATGAGTTGGCTAGTCAAATGCTACTACGCTCAGTTACAGGTCCTGCCATCCCTTCAGTTTATCTTCTACCTAGTGTTGAAAGAGCCCACTCTGAGGTTTCCATAGTGGTGCTTCTCTTTCATATCCTGGTGAGCAGCAGATCTGCATTATGAGATATATGCACATTAACTCTAAACTTAACTTTCATTTGCTAAATCTGCTGATAGCAATTATGGTAACACACTATTTTATTTTACATTCAAGATATATCCAATGCTGGTCAGCAAGGCAGCACTGGTTCCCACACCTGTGGCTGGGTCATTTTTGTTTCTAGCCATACTTAAACAAATACAACGCTTAATAGTCCTTACCATAACTTCTTCTTGCTCATAATCCTTCCCGAAGGCTCAGAGCTTTTAGATGCAAGGGCTTAGAAACAACCTTAGCAAACTCTCCTCCTGCAAGAAGCTTTTCCTTACAGCTTTCAAACAGCATAGAAGACATTAGCCTCCTTTCCTCACACAGACTGCCCTCCCCAGCTCAGCCCAGATTGCCTTTCTTTCTCACAGCAGATTAGGTTCATTTGAATCACATGATGCCTTTGAATCAATCAGTCCTCTCACCTGGGGAAGCTGTTGATTGTTGGCAAAGGGCAAGCAATTGCCCCCTCCCTGTGAAGGCCAGTTCACCCTACAGACCTAAAGTTGAGAACTCCTTCAGTACCTTTGGGTTTGACATCACTATAGGGAAAGAAGAGAGTAAAAATAAAAGTATAAGAAAGGCAAGCCCGTCACAGAAATACTACAACAACTGTTTTCCTTTCATAAGATGTCTTCTTTTTTTTCCAGCCCTGAAGTAGGTAGGATCATCTAATTCACAGTTTAAATGCATTTGGAATTTCTGAAGGTGGGTTCTCCTGGCCCTTAGTCCCTCAGCACCATACTTTGCCAGTCATCACGTGACTGGCAAAAAGGTGAAAATGAAGGAAGGGATGATGTGCAATCGAGCTTAAATCTCACCACATGCTTGTTTATGGGTCCAATGATCTTGATAGAAAAAAAGTGTGCTGAAAGGCAATGAAGGGGTTAACACCATAGAGTAGGTCTCCCTACCCGTCACTACAGGGGTGGCCACCTTCAGGTTATAAAAGCACTAACTTCTGTTGCAATAGGTTTTTCTCTGTCTTACTTAAGACCACTTCGGCTGTAATACAGTGATGGGTGCTGAACTTGTTTAGGGCTATCAAGTCTATTTATTATGCTAGTTCAGTGCTTTATGCAATTCCTTTTCTTTTAGAACTAAACTATACTAGACTGTTTAGTATTAGTAATGGGTTTCCTATTTCTAGGAGCTATTTCTGAGGGTATTCATTATCTCAGTAGTACCCCAAACAATGCAGTAATGTCCATGGACTGCAGGAAGTGGAAGCCTCTGCCATATTGCAGTAGAATATAGATGAGGGAGAGCTCCCCTGGAAGAAATCGGACACATATTTATTTAGGCTGCCGGACACAGATTAAGACCAATAGCTTTCTAACATCCAGAATAAGCATCACAGCCTGTGGTGTCATGTCACTGAGTAGGGGAACATAAATTCTGTCCTGGACTAGACAGCCATGATGTAGACTGCTGAATATACTTTCTCAAATCTGCTAAGTGGCAGTTCCTGGAGGTGATTAGCTAAGCTGCTCTTTCTCAGCTGTAGCACCTGTGCTGGTTCCCAGTACCTGCATGGTTTGTGAAGACTGCCAGCTCTTTCAAATAGATCAGAACCCCCCACTAAAGGCTTTTAGTTGCATCTAAGATTTGCAGCCTTGTTGTAATTGCACTGCATTGATGCCAGTACTGATTTTTCTCTCAGTCATTTCTGCTTGCTCACCCTAACATTTGATTCCTGTTGCACGTGTCTACATTTTTCAATGTTCTCTAATTGACTGAGAGGGGGATAATAATTCCATGAATAGCAATAAGAGTAAATACTTCAGAGAGCCAAACTGTGATATAAATCAAACCTGTCATACTGCAGTACACGATAGCTGATAGTACTCATTTCACCCATCAGAATATTTACTATTCTCGTATTAATTACTATACTTCAGCTCCTGCTCCTCTATTTTGAGCACTTTAACCAATAAAGTAATATCAGGGATTTTCTTAGCCCACTGCATTATTATTTTGTCCTAACCTATTTATTTTCTATCAGACAATGAGTTGTTGGAAATAAACTTTTCAATCATATCGGAAGTGAAATGGGAAAACACATCTACGTTTTCCTAATGTGCATATTGCTTGCATATCTCTCTACCTTACTCTCGCTAGTAATGTATTCTAGAGCCAATTACCATGATATCTGAATGCCTAACATACCTGCAAAATGCAGAAGGTGATTTAACCAGGATTCTTTCCCTTCTGCATCTGAATAAATAGGGTTGTTTGTATGCTGCTGTTTGTAATATAGTACTCGTTTTAATTACTGCTGTATAGGAAACTGATGCTGAAATGTATACTGTCACTCTAAAAAGCCTCTTCACACATTTTTAATCCGAGTGTGCTGCAGTATCCCCATATCCCAGATGTGGCCCAGGCTTCAAACTTCCTCACTCTTCCCTTGATAACCCCCCACTCTTGCAATGCCCTTTCCCTTGTGTCACCCTCCAGCTTAATGCTGAGTCTTGATTAGCTTCCTGACCTCCCTTGGCCATGGCATGCAAAAACAAAAAGGAGAAAGGACCTTATTTTTAATGCCTTCCACTCTGCTGCCCCTGCCGATGTTGGTGTCTCAATCCATCTGTGTCACTGTGCTGAGTTAGCTGTTTGCCATGCCCATGACTTCCTCCATTGATTTACAGGCGATGCTGAGCGTAGCTTTTGCGCTAATCAGCATAACTTTGCCTTAGTTTGTAGGCAGCAATTATGCTCTGAGCGTTAGCACAAAGCAGCTCTTTACATCCTGAAGTTATTATTAAAACAAACAAATGCATGTGCCTATCTCTGGGCACAAATTGTTCCGCAAAAGAGCAAAGGAAGGACTGACCCAATTTGTAAATACATACTTTAGCCCTATCCTATTCCCTATATAGGATAAAGAAATGAAAGCTAATGCACCAGAGTATTTGCTCATCTGAACACAAGAGTCAAAGCAGAAGAATAAGGTATCCAGCAGGGGGCCCACATGAAGCCATTGGACATATTGTATTGTATGGGAAGAAATATCAGATAGGCTTAAAAATGACTATCATACCAACCTGCCACCTGTGCATTATTTATGGCCATCACTGGTTTCCATTCATGAAGTGGCAGGTTATTTGTCTGGTTCAGAAAATAGTTCAAAATACCACTCTCAATTATTTAAACTACATCAGTACTTGCACTGCATAACATGTCCAGTCATTTCAAAACACCCGTTTAAAATGACCTTTTCACTCGGGTTCAGTTTTCTCCATCTTTTGGAACTATTAATTGCATGCGAGGAGATTTAGTGCTTTCCACAAGGATGAGTTTTCAAACTAAAAAAAGGACTCACAGTATGCTGGGTTTCAAGCTGCAAGGGTTTTAAGGGTTTGTATTATGATGATGATGATTTTCCCAGGCATATAAAGCAGGCTACAAAGCCTCACTTTCATTACTTGTCATTGTGTGTGTCAATAGTCCAAGAGGCTACTTGTATGAGGAAAGATTTTCATGATTTGGCCCATGTCTACTTTCATGCCGTTAAAGTTTAGGCTTTCGGTGGCATCAGTAGTACCTGGCAATAAGAAAGCATCAGGTCAGAACTCGCTTCCGGTAGAATCAATGGGTCAAATCTCACTTACTTTAAATGGCAAGACTGATTTCATTGTTTGCATTTCCCTTAAATACTGGTAATAACAAAATGGTTTCAATAGCTCCTTTAGCTGAACCTTTTATAAATACCTCTCTCACACAACCATGCTATCCCAGTTAAAAGTAAATGGTGCAGCAGACAGGGGGCCTGTAACTTCTGTAGGTTGTAGCAGCTAGAAAATGTGTTCACAGAGACTTTTTTGAAAAAAAATTGCTTCTATTCCTCATCTACGTGGGGAAAAGTGGGAAGCAGCATGAACTAAATGCCAGCATTCTGCAGGGGCACCCAGATATTTATCAACTTCAGATAAGATGCAAACACTATCACCCAGCTACACAAGGGGATTGTCTGGGATCAGCAAATAGATGAGGAGCAGCTCAGAGTATAATGAAGACCGCAGTGTCAGCAAAGTCTCCTTACTGTTTCTGTATTTCCAAATAACACTGGCCATGAAAATGGCCCTTTTCAAACCACAACTGGCAAGAAGATTGCTAGCTGCTCTTTTCAGAGAGAAAGTTTTTTTCTACCGGGCACTAATCAGCACTAGGTTTTAAGAGAAAATTTCCAAAGAAGAATATGGAACAACAGGGAACATGAGCATGGTCATGGGTACGAGTCACTAAATTATGCTTCTGTATAAAGATAAATGAAAAAGGATGCGTCTCCCCTTTTTGCTGACAATTTGCTATTAATGGATGATGACAGGCAGGCGACAAACACTTGTTTCCCTTCCTTCCGCCTAGAAAACCGTTTCTATTCCCTTCAGTTTTGCATGTTATTCAGTGACTCCTGAACTTTTCATAATAATATTGAAAAAGTTAATCCCCCGTGAGGGAGGAGAAATTTACCTGCATTTGCAAACTTTATCATGTCAACGCTGTAGCTGTACAAGTTCTGTGCCTATTTATTACAAATGAGTTTAACGTACCTACCCCAAATCAATTCTGTCACAGAAGAATACTCTAATTACATTTTATTGCTACGACCGGATTTATTGCTTTTACAAATAGCATCACTCACACATAGCATGTACTTAAATGGGAGAAATATGTCTCTTGAAATAATTGCCAAGTTATCAATGGAAAATTGTAAGAGAATAGCCTGTAATTAAAGTTTTTTTTTTAAGCACTTTCTACTACCAGCAGCCTCCTCTCTCAACCTTTTTTGGATGAGATGCTAATGTAATGGGTGAGATGGGCTGTTAAGGATATACATAGACATATATTTAATATATGCACACATCTCTAATGCTTCCCTCTCTTTCTTGCATTTTTTTTCCCCACTTCTCTTCTGAAATATAAGCCTACACTAAATCTTTCCTGGACTTTAAACTGCTAAAAGAAAATAATTTGAATTCCAAAGGAATGACAAAATCATCTGCAACCTGGAGCTGAAGTACTTGTGACAACTTCTCTTCGGCAGCTGCTTTGTGGGGTTTTCCTATGAGATTTCCCCACTGTGCTGCTGCTGCCACATACATCTGAGTGTAAAGCATAGGCCAGGACATACCCATATCAACACAGAGATGGTTTCTCCATCACTGAAAATGTATTTGTGTCACCAGGACTTCTCCATGCCACCCAGGGAGCCAAAATGTAAAGTTATGCCTCTGTGCAGAGCTTCAGGAGAGCTGGCAAGAGCTCTTCAAACTTTTCATAGCACCCTAGTAAAGGCAAGCCAAAGACCCTCACAGCCAACACAGCCACAGCCCTATCCAGGAGTCGAGAGTTGGGTGCCTCCTCAGTTTTCCATTGGGATTGGGAGGCTCTGGGATGCAGCTTTCATAGCAGACATGCTGAACTTCTCCATTGCTTAGCTGTGGTGTCACTAGAGTGGCCTCTCATTAAGTTATTTATTAACATATATACACCACTGAGACCCAACTGGTTTAGCTCTGAACTTGATGAATACCTGGGACCCACTTCAACATTTGCTTTTAATGGAAATCCACTGCACAACTTTAAAGACAAGCTATCGACTGCTCAGTAATTGGTACATAGCCTGAATTAGATGCTGCAATCCTCCTTCTGGGCCCTGGTAACCAAATATTTTGCTCACAGGACAGAGGATTCAACATATTGCTGCTGTAGAAAAATGTGCGCTACATTAAGGCCCCTGACACAGATTATATCTCTTACACAATTACTGGTTAACTGCACAATAAATTTGGATCACATTTATGTGTAATGTAATTATCGTACCATAAAAACAACTTTCTGGCTATAAAAAGAGCCAACCAGATACAAAGCTAGTGCTTGAAAATGTATAACAGCTTTTATACCTGGTTTCTATCCTGCTTTAATTTGAATGCGTGGCAGGGAATACATTGGGTGATAGGTATCTGCTGGGTCCTCTGGCATCCCAGGGTGCATTGCTTCCTCTCCCATTCAGTATAAGGTCCTCTAGAAAAGAATCCCAACTTCGAACGGAGACCTTGCCTATTTTAAGTATAAACCTCTCAGAGCGGGGAGGGGGATTCCCTGCCTGCTCACCACCCACTTGGAGAAAGCAGGAGATAGTTCTCCCTAGGACCTAAGCATCTCCTCTACCCTCAATGGGCAAGGGGTGGGAAATATCCCACAAAACATGGAGCCAGCCATGGGAAAACTCTTGCCTCTACATACAGCTCAACCGGGGATTCTGTCCTCTTACCCAAAAGCCATGGGGAGGCCAGCACTACAGAACAGGTAGGGAACAAGAAGGTAAGAAACAATGGGCCCCATGGGACTTGGAGCGGGGGGGCAGCAAAGGCACCAGTCGCAGGGCTCAAGTGCCTATATACTAATGCTAGGAGCATGGGGAACAAGCAGGATGAACTAGCGCTCCTGCTTGCACTAAACACCTATGACTTAGTGGGGGTAACAGAAACCTGGTGGGATTCATCCCATGACTGGGCGGTACATATTGAGGGCTATAGATTGTATAGAAAGGACAGGTCGGGGAAGAAAGGGGTGGGGGTTGCACTTTATGTCAGTGAGCAATACACATCAAACCTCATCAAGACAGAATCCGAGGTTGAGGAAGTAGAAGGATTGTGGGTTAGGCTACATGGGGGGCAAGGAGAAAGGGATTTGGTGGTAGGGGTCTGTTACAGACCCCCACACCAAGGGGAAGAAATAGATGCGGGGCTCCTGAGGCAACTCTCGGAGACCATAAAAGCTAAAGAGGCGGTAGTCATGGGGGACCTAAACTACCCGGACATCTGCTGGGAGACACAGACAGCAAGGTCCCATCGCTCACGCAGGTTTCTAACTTGTGTACAGGACCTCCACCTGACACAGGAGGTGCATGGTCCCACTAGGGGGAATGCCATACTGGATCTGGTATTGGCAACAGGAGATGACATGATAGGGGACCTCCAGATCGGTAGCTATCTGGGAGACAGTGATCACCTTATAATAGAATTCAACATAAGACGGCGAGTGGGTAAGGTAACTAGTAGGGTGAAAGTGCTAGACTTTAGGAAAGCTGATCTCAATGCACTCAGGCGATTAGTCAAGGAAGCACTGCAGAGTAGGAGTTTTGATGGGATGGGTGCCCAAGAAGGGTGGCTGTGCCTAAAGGAAACGATCCTTTGGGCACAAAGCAAGATGATCCCCGAGCGAGGCAAAAGAGGGAAAGGGGTCAGGAGGCTTCCATGGCTGACCAGAGAAATCCAGGGCAGCCGAAGGGCCAAAAGGGGAGCACATAAAAAGTGGAAACAGGGTGAGATCACTAAAGATGAATATACCTCCTCTGCTCGTGCTTGTAGGGAGGCAGTTAGGCGGGCCAAAGCTACCATGGAGCTGAGGATGGCAACCCAAGTAAAGGACAACAAGAAATTGTTTTTTAGATATATTGGGAGTAAAAGGAAGGCCCAGGGAGGAATAGGACCGCTGCTAAATGGGCAGAAGCAATTGGTGACAGATAGAGGGGACAAGGCTGAACTCCTCAACGAGTTCTTTGCCTCAGTGTTCCTAAGCGAGGGGCACGACAAGTCTCTCACTGGGGTTGTAGAGAGGCAGCAGCAAGGCGCCAGACTTCCATACGTAGATCCTGAGGTGGTGCAGAGTCACTTGGAAGAACTGGATGCCTTTAAATCGGCAGGCCCGGATGGGCTCCATCCGAGGGTGCTGAAGGCACTGGCCGACGTCATTGCAGAGCCACTGGCGGGAATATTCGAATGCTCGTGGCGCACGGGCCAAGTCCCGGAGGACTGGAAAAGGGCTAACGTGGTCCCCATTTTCAAAAAGGGGAGGAAGGAGGACCCGGGCAACTATAGGCCGGTCAGTCTCACCTCCATCCTTGGTAAAGTATTTGAAAAAATTATCAAGGCTCACATTTGTGAGAGCCCGGCAGGGCAAATTATGCTGAGGGGAAACCAGCATGGGTTTGTGGCAGGCAGATCGTGCCTGACCAACCTAGTCTCTTTCTATGACCAGGTTACAAAACGCCTGGACACAGGAGGAGGGGTGGATGTCGTATACTTAGACTTCAGGAAGGCCTTCGATACGGTATCCCACCCCATACTGGTGAACAAGTTAAGAGGCTGTGATGTGGATGACTGCACGGTCCAGTGGGTGGCGAATTGGTTAGAGGGTCGCACCCAAAGAGTTGTGGTAGATGGGTCGGTCTCGACCTGGAAGGGTGTGGGCAGTGGGGTCCCGCAGGGTTCGGTCCTTGGACCGATACTCTTTAATGTCTTCATCAGTGACTTGGACGAGGGAGTGAAATGTACTCTGTCCAAGTTTGCAGATGACACAAAGCTATGGGGAGAAGTGGACACGCCGGAGGGCAGGGAACAGCTGCAGGCAGACCTGGACAGGTTGGACAAGTGGGCAGAAAACAACAGGATGCAGTTCAACAAGGAGAAATGCAAAGTGCTGCACCTAGGGAGGAAAAATGTCCAGCACACCTACAGCCTAGGGAATGACCTGCTGGGTGGCACAGAGGTGGAAAGGGATCTTGGAGTCCTAGTGGACTCCAAGATGAACATGAGTCGGCAGTGTGACGAAGCCATCAGAAAAGCCAATGGCACTTTATCGTGCATCAGCAGATGCATGACAAATAGGTCCAGGGAGGTGATACTTCCCCTCTATAGGGCGTTGGTCAGACCGCAGTTGGAGTACTGCGTGCAATTCTGGGTGCCACACTTCAAGAAGGATGCGGATAACCTGGAGAGGGTACAGCGAAGGGCAACTCGTATGGTCAAGGGCCTGCAGACCAAGCCCTACGAGGAGAGACTAGAGAAACTGGACCTTTTCAGCCTCCGCAAGAGAAGGTTGAGAGGTGACCTTGTGGCTGCCTATAAGTTCATCACGGGGGCACAGAAGGGAATTGGTGAGGATTTATTCACCAAGGCGCCCCCGGGGGTTACAAGAAACAATGGCCACAAGCTAGCAGAGAGCAGATTTAGACTGGACATTAGGAAGAACTTCTTCACAGTTCGAGTGGCCAAGGTCTGGAACAGGCTCCCAAGGGAGGTGGTGCTCTCCCCTACCCTGGGGGTCTTCAAGAGGAGGTTAGACAAGTATCTAGCTGGGGTCATCTAGACCCAGCACTCTTTCCTGCTTATGCAGGGGGTCCGACTTGATGATCTATTGAGGTCCCTTCCGACCCTAACATCTATGAATCTATAAGCACCAAACACAAGGGAAAGCTATCATGCATGCCACTTTTTCCTCCTCCTGACAACCATGCACGTGGTGCAATGCTTCCATTGCAGGAGAAAAGCCATGCTGCTATTAAAATAATGTCTGCCAGGGGCTGAGAAAAACCTCATGCCTACAAAACAGTATTTCCAAGAGAGACTTTAAGAATGCCTCATGGAAAAAGCCTTGAAAGCATTCATAATGCAGCAGGAGTTCTCTCGGGGTTGTGACCTCCCTTAAATTGTCCTACAAGAGAGAGGTAGTGACAGCTGGTAGATGAGACCTTGGCTCCAGGAATTGTGCTAACATCGGCAGAATTTTTCATGTTTTCTAAATAATCCTCTCCCTCCCCTTTCCCTTTTTTTTTTTTTTGAGGTTTTCTGCCAGAAACCTTGGAATTTTTTATCTTCCCTTTGAAGCCCCCATAGCTTGGCCCAAGAAAATTGCACTGTGCTCCCTCTAGAACCTGTGAAAGCCAAACCCAAGTCAGCCAAAGGGAACATCTTTCCATTTTCCTGTAGGCACTGAGCATGCTGCCTCACAGGGGTCAGCACTGAGGGTCTGAGTTTGGGATATGAACTTGGATCGCCCACATCATAACTGGTTTTAGTACCACTTGGTATCTTTGGACTTACACTATGTGATTTTTGCCTGTTTTGTCTAGGATGAATATCTGTGTTCTTTTCTTCAAGCTTGATTTAATGAACTGCTAACTACAAAAGGCAGATAGAAAGGCTGTTGTGCTGCTCATGTAAAGAATTAAAAAAAACCACAGCAGATGTTTCTATGCTTGCCAGTATTACTCACTTCTAAACAATCTACATCCCATTAATGAAGAAAAATACAAAAGCAGAATCCATGAGATACTGGGGGCTGGGAAGGGGAAATGAATGAGTGTTGTGAGTCTGAATCATTGAGCCTGTTATGGAGAAGAAACATTATTATAGCTAGTGCCAGAGGATATTTACACATCTCCCACTTTCTGTCTAACAGCTGCCCTTCTCTGCTAAAATATCTATATAGTGTGTGGCTCCTAGTGAGCCGATTCTATACGACAACTGAAAGCTGATTCCATGCACCACGTGAGCGGTTGTATATTTCCGACTATGGCCCATTTTGTACAATATATTATATGGCAGCCTCTGTGCTAGGATAAGGACACAACAGACATTCAGAAAATCCACTAAGAAGCCTATTTTCTTGTACTGTTCCTCTCTGCTTGCTTGTCCTTGTAGTTTGGTTTTATTTGTATTCTTTTTTTGGTTGGGCAGATCTGCTGAATACTGATGAGACGATGCATGCTTCCGTTCCAGGCAATCAATTCTCTAGTAATTTTTGGGAACCTAGAATATTGAAGCTGGAGTATTTCAGGTACTGTTTCAGGCAGCTCAGAATAACAGATTATTCTGGAGAGCTATCATTTTGAGGGAGGAGTGGGGGGCAGATATCAGAGTTTGCCTAGGAAGATCAGATACTTATATCCTTATCTTTCCTTGGGTCTTTTTCTTTTCCCAGTTTATCTTATCTTCCTTTTTTGATTTCTAGTGAATAATGGCTTTTTTGAAATTTTAGATGGCTTAACTGAATGAAAAATAATTTTCCTTTGTTTAGTGTTAAACATAGTGTTAAATACTGGTGTAATATGGGTAACAGCAGGAGGAACCAGGAGGTAGTCTGCAGGGCTGTGATGTCTATTAGTTTGGACTGCAGTTCCCAGAAATCCCCAGAGTCTGGGGGGCAAGGGAAAAAGGAAGTTGAAGCTTGAGGCTGGAGTAAGGGGAAGGGAATGCAGTGTACACCTGAAACCTGGTCAGCCTTACACAGAGGAGAGCACAGTGGACCTGGAGATCTCACTGTGGGTCTCAATCGGCCAGGCCTGAAGGAGCTGGACTCAGATTTAGGGGCAGCAGCAGGCTGCTGTTTGAGTGCTTTAGGGACCAAAGGCTTGTTAGGGCCAAGCCCTTTGGCCCGTTGGCTTGTGACCCTAACCCCTAGGATTTTCTATATAAAAGTGGGATCTCTCCCTTGCTTCTTGTGCTAGTTTCTAGGGCTGCAGGGTTGGCACACTGGGCCAGATTCTCAGCTAGTGTCATTAGTACATCTTCATGAAAGCCAATAGTAAGCTACTGGTTTGCAGCAGATGTGCCCTGGAGTATTTGGTATGTCTGTTGTACTGTACTACAATGGATACCTAGTAGGACTAGTCAGACTATAGAAGTTATAAGCATCCAGGATGACAACTGACTGAGACAAGAGCTGTAAGCAGGCAGCAGCTTTGAAAATTCAGACATTTTGATTAGTGTGTATTTAGGTTACCATGGTGACCTTTAATAGTTAATAATCAGTGGGTAGGCATGCATGCATTTGTTCTCCCAGAAGAAACTCTCCCTGGAGTGACTTCTACTGGGTTAAAGTTAGGTCATTTTTTTTCCCCAGAACCACCACTTTTGCCCCTAGAAAAATAGCATAAACGTTTGTACACCTATGGTTTCTACTGGGATAGGGGTGGTAGAAACAATGCAGCCTATGAAGGGTAGATTGAGTCATTCCTATATATTGTCTTTCCCTAAGAGAATAGTTCCCTGAGATTAGAACTATGACTCAGAGAATCTATGGAAAACTCAAAGACAAATGAGCTCACCTTGTTGTGTGCTGTTATATGACTCCCTTAAATCTGCATCTTTAAAATGATTAAAAGCACTCCTGTGCATGATACATTTCTTCAGCAATGTAATTCACTCCTCATGCAATTATTTATCCATGTGTACACGTGTTTCACAGATTGCATCACTTAAACCTTTAAGCTGTCAATTCTGAAAATCAATAACATATATTTGGTAAGTATAATTCTGAGCTGTGATAGCTTTTGGATTAGTTCCTGCATTTATTATTACTGATTGATTATTGAATGAATAATTTAAAGTGATATTGTTTACAATTTCTACATTTTTATGGAAAAATGATTTGAGATGTTTTTGGTTACATTTGTTTTGGGGGGTGAGGGAGGGACTTGGTATAACTTCATGTGCTTAGATAATATCCTTCATACATTTACAATGCTCCAGTGAGTATTCAAAATAATATAAAGCTCAATAAAAGTGAAGGGATAAATGTAAAAAATGATAAGCTGTCTGTGAACCCCTAGGTAAATCTTCATTTCCTTTAGACCTCCCAGTTTTTCTACATCAATAATTTACCTTCTTTCTAATTCACTTTATAGATGTAAGAAGTCTATCACTTCTGGGACTCCAGCAAGCAACAGATCGAAAACTCTACCGCATGAACAGAAAAAGAGAGCCTCCATTAGTTATCTATAGCTCTTGGTACCTGCAAGATAACAGGACAGCATAGCTCCTTGTTTAAAAAGAGAAGGCTACACGATTATAATACTCAACTGATTCTATTAGAAAATCAATGGTGACCAGTTAAACACAAGGAATTGTTCAACACGCAAGGAAGCAAGTACCCCATTGGATGGAAAAGATACTGAGAATCTGTTATTATATTATCAAACCTTTGGAGAGCCACTGGGTATCTCCTACTGATTGAAATCTGCTTCAGTATTGTACTGAAATTGTTTCAGTACAATACCTAGTTCAAGGTCACTATGCACTGGAAAGCAAGAATTTGATATTGTACTAAACATACAGGGAGAAACTTTACTGACCTTGTTGATATCAATGAGAAATTTGCCATTCATTTCACTGCAATTAGTCCTTCATCCCCTCAAGATTTGATTTTTGTTTCTGTTTTCTAAATAAATTATACTATACAAACATTTATAGCACAGACACCCTCTGTATTGCATGTAACATGAAGAACTATGTTTCTTTCCTTTTGTTAGACAGATTCTCTCAGCAGGAGGAGTACATTTTTGATTTCTATTTTTGCTTCTGTTTACTTGTAATCCATTTAAATGTTACCAACTGTGCTACTTTTATGTTTTACCATCAGCTAATGCAAATCTCAAATGCACGAAAGCAATAAGCGGGGGAAAAGTTCAATATAAAGAAAAAACGCTGTATTTATTTCAAAGCCTGGAATTTGAAATACACTTGAGCCACCAACTTGAAAACATAAGATGCAACTCCCATTCAGGAGCAATGCTCTGCTTTACATTCCTACAGACCTGACATTAAGAAAGCAGGTTATTATGCAGTGCTCATGACATAAGAGGGGAGAAATGTAGATCTAAGACCCAGGTTTGCTTGCAGGGTTGTCGTTGGGTAAGCCTCCAATTAACGTACATGGTACAAGAGCAGAACCTCTCATGAAGTGAGGAGGGAAGAATGGAGGACCGGAAGAATGGTTAGACTGACAGCCTGGAAAATAAAGGGGGGGAGGGGAGTATTTTAACTGTGTAGAGGGGTGATATGCTTTAGACAGCAAAACTGGCTGAAATTCTGTTAAGATCTTAACTGTGAATTCTGGAAACTTACTTTGAGATAATGCTATCCTACTGCCGAAGCTTCCATTGCAAAAGTAAAATAATCTCCCCTTTTAAAAATAGGCTTTTCTTGAGGTAGTAACATTCCTGCTAAGATAGCAAAACTCTCTCTGAGGAGGGAAAAAAAAAAAGACTTTAGCTTTCTGAGCATAAATTCTTTTGAGGCAGTGGAGCCACTTAGGCTACATGACAGTTAGTCTGAAGATCCTTTTTATAGTACAAAGAATACAAACAATCTTCTTTGATAGGGAAGATAAGATTTATCCAGGCAACCTGGATAATTTATCTTAGTTTGAACAACCAACCACACTGCCATTATAATGGTACCTGTGGGCTCAGAAAAAGCTGGTAAGGATAATAATGGGAAAGAACAAGGAGAGAAGAATTGGCAAGTGATGCAGTTTTTGCTGATGGACATGCTTCAGTGAGAGCTGAACAGAAACACCCAGCCTGTTCTACATAGGTCACTGAACAGTATTCGGATGGCTATGACTTTCTGTGACTTTATACCTAAACCAGATGGATTAAAAAAAAAAGCTATTGAGAGAGAAAAGTGCTCCACATAAATTCCATAGTCAGAAGAAACCATAGCAATCACTCTGTATGATTTCCTGAGTCCGCTCTGATTTCCAGCCACTGGGTCTTCTTGTATTTTTGCTAAATCAAAGTTCCCGACTTTTTTGCTCTTCATCTAAGTGTTAATAGACTGTAATCAAGCTGTTCCTTACACTTTATCACTGATAAATTATATAGATTGAACTCCAGGTGGAGCTATGTAGGGTTTTTCAATACAAATCAACACTTACGTGGAGTCTCAGGACAGCAGCGACTTCCTATGTCTGAAGAAGGGTGATTGCCCCCAAAAGCTTGCAAATGACACTTTCTCAACTACTCGGTTGGTCCAATAACAGATATCACATCTACCCAAAGAACCTTGCCTGTCAATACAGATCATGCTTTCTGATCCTTTAATCATTGTACTGTATCTTCTCTTCTTTTCAGTGTCCTACCTGAAGTGTGCTTACCAGAAGGGGACTCAGTATTCCCACAGAAATTGCTCCAGCTCCAAATATAGAGGTAATAAAACCTCCCTACTCCTACTTGGCCTTCCCTTGCTTATTATGCCCAAGGATCATGTTAATCCTTTCAGACATTAAGTGTTGCACTGGGAGCTCATGTTCACTGATTATCTACCAGCTCCCAAGTCCTTCTCACAATCACTTTTTCCCAGAATAAAAGGAGGTTTTTTTTATTTTCCACATCTTTTTATGATTGTTGGCTGCTCATACCCAGCTTACCAGTTGATCTAAAATCCTTTGTTTCAGATCCCCACACGCTTAATTATTTACCACTCCACCAATTCTTGCTTCACCTATGACTATTGTCTATCATAACTGATCTCTTGAGCCATCCTGGATATGTTATATTGATAGCTGCATCACACTAAATAAATAAAATAGTGAGTTTGACAGATTGACCTACTCTCTATTTATTTTTACCAAAAAAAAAAAAAAAAATAGGAATTTTTTATATTCATCTCAGGCCTCGTCCATCTTATGATTTCAACAAAGATATTTAAAAATAAAGTCTAAAATGAGCACAGTTGATAACATGCCTGTTATTATTGACTTTTCAGTAATGCAGCAGAAGCCAAATATAAGATGCCTTTCACATGGGCTCTAAAGTATTACTGAGCTTAGTGAAAAGCCTCTCTGTCATCATCTCTCAACTTGGTTCTCATCAGGTTGCATATTGTATAAAATGAATGGTTGATATAATAATGCAGTCAGCTTGCTCAAGTTGGGTCCATCATTTGCAAGGGATTCATCCTATCAAGCTGTGTTGTTTCATGCATTTTGACAGATAATACTGAGCTAATTTAAACACAAAGTTTTGGTAAATAAATACAAATTGCCATTGCCTTACATTCTTGTTATTCTAATTTTCAGTTGAAAGATAGCTTTATTGTCTCACAATTGAATCTGTCAAGTTAACATATACATCCATATTACAGTGATAAATGTGTGAGCTGCAGCCTTTTGGACTAAGATTATTTGGTCTCTTTTTATTATCCTTTGGAGGGTTTCAGTGTAACATGTATAACACAGAGGTGGTAATGTATTTTATACATCTCAGCCTTGTAGGTATATCTACACTGCTACTCAAGGGTACTGACAAGGTCATCCTTGAGCCCGAACATGTCTTTCACATACACCATAACCCTCCATCCTCCATCAGCACTTCCGGGCATGCATTGCTGGCCCTACTCAATGATCTGACCCCTAGCCACCACAAGTGTGGGTGCAGCAACCCACAAGGAAGGGACAGGAAAAGGGGAAGTCCACTGGAGCCACAATTCCTTGATCTTCTTCCTTTTTTCTGCCCTCTCCACCCATTCTCTTGCCCAGAAGTTGCCCAGGCAATTTAATCCCCTATTTTGAGGCAAGCCCCTTATGAGGTCAACTCTGTCACTTCAAAAAAAAAAAAAAAAAAAAAAAAAAGAGGCTGCTCAGCATGTCTCAACCTGGCCACTGGAGTAGACACTCATGTGGATGTGGGCTGAGTATGCTGAAATCCATGACTTTAGTAAGAGCTCAAAAGATCAACCCTTCTATGATAAATTTCCAAAGTGTCTTGCAGGCCTGAGAATCAATAGGGTGGAGACCAGGGCTGAGATTGGGTGAAGAATTTAAAACAATTATACAATCAAGCCAATAAAACAAACAAGAAGAGGTCTCTGCCTCTAACAATTTTGATGTAGTTCCCATCCCAACTATTTATAGCCCTGCAACCCCACTCTTCTGCCAGCACTCTTGCCATTCTGTGGACAATGGACAGTGCAGGAGGAAAAGACTGTACCAGAGGATTAGGAGCAATCTGGATTTAGACTCAGACTAAGATTTAAATGTCCTCAGGAACTCCTCGAGGATCCCTTTGGGCGGCAGCTCAGGGACAGGAAAGCACTGAAGCTTCAGCTTGGTAAGTGAAAACCCCATCTTATATGTGGCAATGTGTTGTACGTAGTTGAGATGTAAAGCACATTGCATACAGTATATTTAGTATTCATGACATAAAAAAGAATCATGCACACGTCGAAATTTCTCTTATACAATTACAAATTAAAATAATTAAAAATGTGCCAGTCAGAATCAGGCTTCAAATCTCCAACCTGCAAGCCAGAGCAACACTTCATATTATGAATGGAGTTACTCCTATGTAGTGCCTTCCAGGATATTCCAGTATTCATTGACTTATCATAAAAAATCATGTTTCTATTTCAACAACATCACCCATTATTGAGAAATATATCTAATTTCCATCAAATATGGCCAGAAAGATTTAAACAGGATCCCTTATTACAATGCAATAATGGTTACAGCGATGGGAAGCTTTCGGTGAATGACAGACTAATATATCTTTTAAAAGACTGAAAATCCTTCAAATATATCAGTTAAAATGCTATAACTAGGGACTGGTTAGAAACTTTTTATTTGAAATGCTTTTTTGACAGAACTGAGGGCAATTTTTGAGGTAATAAAGTGGGTTTTTTTGTGCATGTAAAATGTTTGCTTTTGACTAAAATTAGATATATTTCACCAAAAAATTAAAACAAAGCATTTCAGTTAAAAATGATGCAAAATGGCACAGAAGAGCCTCACATTAGCTGTAGTTTGGGAACCGTATGTTTTTATTTAACGAGCCCAGCACACTGTTCTGATCATATTCATCACGAAGCATCATGGAGAAGCTTTCCAAACCTGAATAAGAAAGAAGAAAATAATGCATCATGTAGTTTGACCTTAAGTATTGGAGCTAAACATTTTAATTGAGAAGTCAAATTTTCCCATGGAAAAATAAACCTCTTTTCTGACAACACTTTTTCCCCCAAATACCTCTCTGTTGCAAGTCTGGCCATAATGTAACATCTGTAGTTCAACAGAATGAGGCGGTGGGCAAAATGGGACTGCTCCAGAACTAGTGTAGGTGAGTGCGATATGTCTCACAGCTTGTCAAAGACCAGCAGTGTTAGGCAGTCATGCCCAATCCACATTCTCCATCAGTGGGAAGGGGAGATAAGATTTTTAAAGGGCTTTGAGGAAAACTGATACCCATCCCAGGTTGTGAACTCTTGACTTCACTGAATGCCACTATCTTGAACCACAGATATTTTCTTAGAAACACACTTGTGGGGCTGGTGAGGATATGAGGTGGAAACAAGGAAGTATTTGAGAACGAGGTCCAATTCAGCAGTCACTCTCCATAGCTTATTTTTAATTTTGTAGTTGTCATCCAAGGACACTCAAGCATATAACCATTTTCTTTAAAAGCTGAGCAGTTCATGGGCATTACAACTGACAATTGGCTGGTCTCAGTCTTGGGATATATTAGAGCAGTGATTTGAGGCCAGTCAATGGCTGGAATGAGCTAAAAGCCAGGCTAGCTCCCAATGCAAGATGGAGCAGCTGCAGGGGTTATTCTGTCACTTGGGGACTGCTGGCATGAATTTAGACTAGGGGATTCAGCCAAAGAAGTCAGAAATTAGGCTCCTGGTCTATCATATCTAGATAGCTATCTGCCTTTCACACCCCATACATATCTGATTTTATTATTTAAAATTATTTGCCTCCAACATACTGAATTCTGAAACTATATTTATAAAAATGTTATTAAAGAGAATCTTTCATTGCCGAAAGCTTCCGACAGTGCTATTTTTGCTTAACAATATCATAGTGGAGTGTTAGAACAGACAACTTTATAATAAGATAGAGTGTAATTGATAATGCAGGCTCACTTGATAGTGAAAAATGAGACTGTCACCAGCCTCATGGAAAATCATTTTGGTAGAACAACCTTGCAACTGAAAGAAAAGAAATAACCCAAAAAGGACAACTGGTGTCTATTAAAATTAGTTCACACACTGTTTTCCTATTCCATGTTGGTTTAGTTACTTTACTTCTTCATTAGTCTGTCTTTGATCTCATTTGTCATTATCAAATATTTGGACACACTAATGTTTCTTTCAAAAACAAATGCTGAACTAATCAATAAAATAGGCCCTATTTGGAGCTGGATTCTGCCCTTCTTTCTTACACTGAATAATACTCTACTCTGCCAGAGTTCCTGAGATGACTTATGCATATCTCTTTGTGAAGGATAAAGGGTCCTCAGTAAATATTGTTTTGAATCCACTCTTTTTGATAAATAAAGAATGAGTGGGAAGAAGCAATATGATGATCTTATAAATAAATTGAAGGCTACAAATGCAGAAGAGGGGGAAAATTGATTATGGTGATATATTGGAGACTTCATGGGGTGCCTACACATGAGCGCAGAGGCTGCTTCTATGTGCTGGAAGTCCAGCATGGCAATTACCGCACTCCAGCAGCCTCCTATGTCGCATGTATCAGTGTCCCCACGCATCAAAATGAAAGCAGGGTGCTTGAACTAAAGCTCATCAAATGAACTTTAGTTCAAGTGCCCCCTTGATTAAAGACCCACTCTAATTAAAGCGCCCCTTCCCTACCCTCAGAACACATGTAAAAATGCCCCACACCGCAAATAATAATTGAAAGGAGGTAAATTCAGAATGAAATTCAGGGGGAAATATGTGTAAGGCTGTGACCTTTACTGGAAATGTGTCTCAAAGAGGCAGTTCCAACCACATTTTTGGTATTTTCCTGAACTATTGAGGTAAATGGGAATAGGATTAAGCTATACAAGTAGTTAAAAGTGGACCTGGTAAGAGAAGGAAGAATGAATATGCTTTGGAGAAAATCCTGCACTGACAGAACAAAGTAATCTGCTAGATCCCCCTTCCATTTCTAATTCTTATGATTCAGCAATATATTCCTAATTAGACCACTTGTCCTTTATATACCTTTGCATGAAATAACATAAAACACATAATCTGAATAACCATTCTTTAACAGAGCTTTTTTAAAACAATATACATTAGAAAGACTAAAATGAGAGTTAATGCTTAGAAGTGTTTTTTCCCTCTTCTTTTCTCTAATAAAGGGTTATAAACTAAAGCCAGTGGTTCTCTAGTCACTAATCCATTTACAAGGACTTAAAAAAAATATTCCAAACAAAAATTAGGAGATATTCTTTCTATGAGGTCTCAAAATAAATATTTGCTTTCTAGACTGTTTCAGAAGAATTAAAAATTTGGGGAAAATGTGTTCATATGATGTGTTATATTTTTCTTTTTTTTTTTTTAAAAGACAGTTACACTTAAAAAATAACAGCTCCTTGGGTAACTGGGTTAGGTGAAACTTGGGATACCGATTGGATTCTGTTTGTGTTGAACTTAACTGATTCCAAAGGTGGAAGGAGAAGCTATCATCTTGCTAGTCTGTGGGTGTGTTTACACATGCGTCTTTTAAGTGGAAGTAGCCTAAAATGGCCATTTTTAAGGCACATTAAAGGGACTTGTCTACACATGCGCACCCTAATGCACCTTTAAAATGGAGATTTAAGGCTATATGAGTCCAAATTTGATATAGCTAATTTTGATATAGCTAAATTTGAATAGTTAAGTTGCATTAGCTCACATGTAGATGCGCAAAGGCACATTAACACGGTGTGTGTCAATGATAGACACCGTGTTAATGCACATTAGCTCATCTGCACATATGCTAATATGACTTAGCTATTTGTGCCTACATTTAATGCGGCTTAATGCTCATTAGCGTGTTCATATGTAGACACATGCCTAAATTACCTTAATGTACCTTAAGCAAAGGGATGTTAAGTTTAGGCACATAAATACACGGGTAGACACGTTTGAAATGCTGGTGTTCCCTGGCATTCTCCCAATCTGGTGGATGAACCTTTGGGGACTATTACCAGTGAGCATAAGTCAGAGTAAACCTGAAGCTTCTCCAAATTAGGATCACAGGACCATAGGGAAGTAGAGCTGAAAGGGACCTTCTGAAGTAATCTAGTCCAGCCCCCCTGCTCATGGCAGGACCATCTCTGACTATTCAGACTGGCATAACACCAGCAACATATAGAAACTGTAACTAAGAGACTGGTCTGATGGACTCAAAGAAATCAATTTTCAGTTTATTTCTTTTCTTCATATTCAGGATGAGCCAATCTCTATTACTTTAGTTTCATCCTTCTTTGAGTGTAGTTGTTTGTTCCAGGTGTCAGCCTTTTAACGTAAATCTTAATACGTGGTGCTCAATAACGCTTAATAGTAAATATTGCTGATGTTTGGCATACTACTTGAAGTGCCAACTGAAAATGCATTTCATTTTAAAATGTAGTCAACTTGCTAGATTACTGACTGTAATAAATCAGAAGAAGAAACACAGTTTCAGTTACTTTTCACCAGTTTCACATAATTAAACGAAGAATAAAATTTTTCCAGGATTTTGTCAGTCATATTAGACAAGTATTATTTGCCACATTTTGTAAATAGTTTGGAGAGAACAAAGGTGTTAACTTTCTAAAAGAGCTTCTGGGCATGAACAAGAGCAACTATTCATAACGCTTTTTATTAACGATAAATGGATTTAGAGCCACCATGTCATGAAACAACTTTGAGATACTGTCACAATCTTTGGTACAGTTCAAGGCTGAAAATAGGCCAAATTAAATGCTATGTTGCTTTCTGTTAAAATCCATGATTGTTTTTTAAAGCTTTCTGGCTGAGGATGTAGGATTGGAGCAGCAGAAGTTTGGAAGGGCTGAGCATGTTTTTGTTTGGAGACTGCACAGCAGTTATTTATATCGGTCACTAACTGAGACCTTGGGAGATGGAGATTGAAGACCTTGCTTTGCCACAGACACTTTGTCTAAGTACAGACATTCAATAAGCCCACGGCAGAATTGATCTAAGTTACGTGTTTTTCTAATCTAACCTAAGCAGCGTAGGTTGGATTGGTAGCAAAAAGAACACAGGTCCATGCTTTGGTGGGGGGCACACGGGCAAAGCCAGCAGGTTGGGGATACTCCTGCATGCCTCCCAGCAGGTCCTGCAGGCTCCCTGAGTCACCGGAGATTGTTGAGCTGCCTGTCTGCACCTGACATATGCCTGTGGCTGACAAATGATGTGGTAGGAGGGGAATACTTGCCCATGTCCAGCAGCCCTGTTGGGCTCTGTGGTGCTGTGTCTACTCGTAGGGATACTCCTGGGCTCGGTGTCAGGTCTGCGTGTTCATTGTGGGGTGCTGTGTGACAAGGTTCCTGCAGGGGCACCCTTCTTTCCCCTGCCTGCCGGTGGCTGCCAGCTGGCCAGAGGCAGGCGGCAGGGCTGCAGACACAGTCTAGCCCACTGGACACTCAGCTAGAGTAGCCAAAAGTGGGCAAGTGCTAGCACCCCTCCCTGCGAGGGAGGGCTAGCAGGGAGCTGCAAAGGAGCCTGGGATGCTGGTGGGCAAAAGCCAACCTTGCATCAATGGGGGAACTGGTACTGAGATTTGATGCACCTGTCTAAGATAAATCGATTAAGTTTGAGTGGACATCGATCCAGGTGTATCTTAAACTGGGTTCCCCCATTCTTAGACCAGTCTATTTGCATCAAACTTCTATTCTGTTACACGGTTAGACCAGTTTCCGGTCACTTAGACTGTCTGTACCTGGCCTCTATGTGATACTTGATAAGTCAGTTAGGGACTGATTTTTAATGATACAGAGGAATCTAAAAAAGCCGATACTTACTGCAACAGATCTGGGGATGATTGGTTCAAAGCTCCTGTTACACTTATGTAATGGGATTTTCAAAAAGCTCTAAGCACCTCACTTCACTGAGAGTATGCTTAAAGGTGCTTAAAGTCAGATTTAGACAGAAGTTAGGCACTAAAATCCTAAACTATGATCCTGAAAACATTTGCACAGCAGCTGGGAGGTGCCTGAGCTCCATAGGCACATGGTTTTGGTTCTGAAATATCCCCAGAGGCCTAAAATGTATCTTCTTAGTTACCCAAAAGCACCTCAGTCATGACAGGTACTGGGCCATTCAGCACTATCTCATGTGTAAGCCCCATGGGGATTCACAAACTAATCTTCTGCCTACCTCCCCAGAGAGGATTGATGTCATGCTCTGAGAACACATAAAGCATGTGCTTAACATCAGGCTTTATACAAAGTGCAGTGGAAGCCACCACTACCTAAAAGCATGACTGGGACCAGTTACTGCACTATAGACTACTACAGTAGTGAAACTGGGACACTTGGAGCATAGGACAGGGGCAATGGGAGTGTCCTGTGAGCCTGCAGAGCACTCTGCCACTACTCAAGACTGATGAGGTACCTCATGGTATCTCATTTTATCAGATGGTTGAGAGACATTGATGTTGAGCACATCATGGACCATTGCCAGTTTAAAGACCACCTGGCAATGAGACTGAGGGGGCAGACTGAACCCCCTGCCCCCCACATATCATCCACTGCCTGAGAATGTCTTACAACTTAACAACTCGGTATTGGTGTAGTTACCATGTGTGGGGACTTGTCTTCATTTTTTCTATAGTGTCACGCTTGGACTCCTACCCACTTTACCCCGGGGTAACAGTCTGCATGATTAACTTCATGTTTTAAATTGCATCAACATATACCATGTACCTGTGCACCTACCATGCACGGGGTCCTATATTTTCTTCCAATTCTACAAAGCCATGCAAATAACCATAATTTTTAACTTTTTCTAATAAATAACGTTTTGAATTCAACCACTTACTTTGGATGAGCATTAACTAGCTTAAATTCCCTCCTCCATCTGAGGAGATTCAAACCCACATTTCTTACCTTTTGCAAAAGGACCCCAGGCACTGGGATCAGGGGACAGTCCCCTTTGGCAAGTCCCACTCTGCAGAAGACCAGGCAAGATGCAATGAGAAAGCTAGAGAGAGACAGCGAGCAAGAGTCAGCAAGATTGTGTAACCTAAAGATTATTTTACTAGGGGAGTGACCTGGCTTCTGGTACCTGCACTGTGGACATTTCATGATGCTAAATGAAATATTCATTGGATAAAAATTCATAATCTCAGAATGTTTTGCAAGCTGAAAAAACATTTCCAGCCACCTTTATTGCTTAGCACTAATGAAAAAGGAAAAAAAAACCCCAAACCTTCTCTGGTTCCTGTTATTTTTTCCTCCATTAGTCCTATCAGATTTGAAAATAAATAGGCCATATGGCATTGTGGCTATGGCCAAAGGCAGCACTTTGCTTAGAGTGGATCTCACATTCTAGTTCATTGAAATGTTTTTCTCTTCCAGACTTCCCTAAGCATGGGTATAACATTGTGAATTAACAACAAACCATCACTTGGAACAAGCAGTCCTCCAGAGGCATAATAATTATAAATGATATGATAACACAGGAACATTTTTACTCATTTGCTGAGGTTGTGAAAAAATATAATTTACCTGACGGTCATTTTTAAAAATATCTTCTGTTGAACTGATGAATTATAGAGTCGTCCTCAGATTTAATCACCCCAGCTGAGGACTCTGAATTGCCTTTTCATTCACAAAATAAATGGTGTGTCCCATTCAGGATCCACAGGACTGATGTATCGCTACTGTAGCTTCGCAGTATTAGAGGATGGAGATAGTGCATTTTACTCTTAGCCTTTTTCACAAAGTCTTTCAACAAGAAAATATATACTATGTGCTTGTTACCTAAGGTCATATGGGTCTTGCTAGTGTGCTTGTATCTGCATGGTGAGGAGGGCAGGATATTGGTACACTCTTTTTCTTCATCTGACCTAAAGGCCTATAACAGAAGGCCCTGCTTCCGCTGCTTGGGCTAGGGAGCACACTATTGTATTCTTTGTATTTTTTGCTCCTCTCACAGTCATTATACCTGCTCTTCTATGATTATGGTATGTCTTTAGCTCTTTGGGTGCTTTATTTGTCCATTCCCTCACATGGTTCTGTTTATAGGAGTTTTATCTGTGTCCATGATTTGGAAGTCATTTAGCTATGGCAGGATCCAAGCACTTGGCGTGTTTGGTCAACCTCTGGGCTTGAAAGTAAATCTCACAGGATGTAATTTTGAAACCCCGCAACACAGTCATATTTTGCACTCACATATATCCTTTCATAGCCAAGTGTTTTTAAAAATACAAAAACTATTTTCCCCTTTTTATAGATTGGGCTCAGTGAGGTTTGTCAGCAGTATCACTTATTTGAATGAGATATTAAGGTCTTGGTGATTCAGTAAGTTAGAGTAAGTGATCTCCTATCCTGAAAATCTATGATGTTAATGGGAACAAGACAAACACTGAAAAAATACCAATTAGTACTAAAAGTTGGTCTTCTGATTTGGAGAGAACTGTTCTCTCCAACACTTAGACTCTTTCTAACACTTAGACTGTGTAACCTAGTCAGTATGGTTATTTCTGCCATCAGGGATCAGTTATATATTCTTCATAACTTAATGAACTTGATGAAGTGAATGAACCGTTATTAATATAACAGGAAACCCTCACTATTCGTGGGTTCGGCATTTGTGGTTTCAAATATTTGCAAATGCCAGACCGCATCTTAAATACACTTAAAGGAGCTCCTTGGGAGCTCCGCACTTGCCACCACCGGACTCCTGCCACTGCCAGCATGCTCCTGCTGCCACCGCCGCCACACTCCCGCCATCGCCAGAGCAGCCGTGCCCCCCGCTGCCACCAAGGACACTGTTTATAAACGCAGACGGCGTTCATGAATGCAGTGCCTTATTCACAGATTTCACCATTCATGGGGAATACGAGAATGTATCCCCGGCGAATGGCGAGGGTCTCCTGTATATTATTAGTGGTATCTTTTGTAGTATGCCACTAGCAGGCAGGTCTGTCTCCTTCCCTCCTTCCCTTTCATTTTAAGTGTGGTTTAGTTTAGCTGTTGTTTCACAGATAACATTTTTGACCACACAGTCATACGCTCCAATAATTTTGATATAATAGGTATGTGCTCTTTGTTTACTCAATTTCATCTCACGCCAAACAGAGAAATTCCTAATGAAAACTGTTTGTACATTTCTTCTAAAATTTAAAGAAATAAATGCTGCTATCTCTAAGGAAATTTTGACAAGATGCAAGTAGCTAAAACTTCCTCTAAGATATAACAATATTTCAGGTAGATTAAACTTAGACCAAAAATTAAATCAAATTATATTCGGTATGCTCAATATTCTTTAGGGAACCAAAAACTACCGAAGTGTAAAACTCTAATTAATTATGTGGTATGCTAATGGATTTTAAATTAAGAATACTTGCAGCTTAACTCTAACGTGTCACCAGTGTTCTTGCAACTGAAAATAAAGTACATCTAAACACTGGAAAGCACAGGTACTAAAATTCACTAATATCAACCTGCTAATATCAACCTTCTGGGACTAACAAGTGTGTGCGTGTGTGTGTGTGTGTGTGCGTGCATTTCTTTAGAGAAGCAAATCGACAAATAATTTAATTTCTGTTTATCCCTAGACATAGAAATTGTGACAAAGAGAGTAAAGAAATAATTTGTCCCTTGTTCCCTTCCCCAATTCAACTAGTAGATTATAAGTCCTGATACTGCCATCCTTTCTCCACAATTTACCTCTTTGGGTTTGATTGTGTATTGGCCTGCAACCTTCTCTCTTCCCTAAAGATCCTCTGCTGTTCGCTCACCAGACTCCAGTTTGTTGTATGCCAGCTATTCCTGAATTGCCCTCCTCTTCTCTTGACATAGGGGAACAGGGAGAGGTGGACCAAGACACGCTTTATTATGAATAACATTGGTAAAGCCAGGGCCGCACCCCTGCTATTGGTCTGAGTAAGGCTTACTTATATATTAAGGACTGCAGGATCTTGTTTTTTAACTCTATGCTGAGGATATGCAACATATCTTCATGAACACTGGGGTGTATGTAACAATCTTATTGAGTCTTGAAATCAATGTTAATTTTTCCTGAGTTAAATGTGACACACAGAATGCAGGATTTGTTCTCAATTTTGGACTTAACTAAGACATCTTTGGGGGTAAATTATTACCAGGAAATGATGATGGAATGGTTTGCATGGTTTAAGCAGCAATCTAAGATTGCTCAGTCCTCGGGCCTGTACTGTTTAACACCTTCATCAGCGCCTTGGATGAGGGGGTGGAAAGCACGCTGTCCAAGTTTGCTGATGACACTAAGATGTGGGGCGGGGTGGACGCACTTGAAGGGAGAGAGAGGCTGCAACTAGATTTAGACAGACTACAAAAGTGGGCAGATGAGAATAGGATGGGGTTCAACGTAGACAAATGCAGGGTGCTGCACCTTGGGGAGAAGGAATCCACAGCATATGTACAGGCTGGGGAGTTCCCCTCTTGAAAGCACAGAGGCAGAAAGGGATCTTGGAGTCATTATTGACTCCAAGATGAACATGAGCCGCCAATGCCAGACCACAGCCAGCAAAGCCAGCCATACCTTGTCATGCATTCAAAAATGCATCTCAAGCCGGTCCAGAAAAGTGATACTCCCTCTCTATGTGACTTTGGTTAAGCTGCAGTTGGAGTACCTCATCCAGTACTGGGAGCCGCACTTTAAAAAGGACATGGCCAGCCTGGAGAGGGTTCGGAGGAGGGCCACCCACTTGGTGAGAGGGCAGCAGGACAGGCCCTACAAGGAGAGACTGAGGGACCTGAACCTGTTCAGCCTCAGCAAGAGGAGGCTGAGGGGGGACCTGGTGGCTGCCTACAAGCTCATCAGGGGGGATCAACAGCAAATAGGTAGAGCCCTTTTCTCCCCAGCACCACCTGGGGTGACAAGGAACAATGGTAATAAGCTGACAGAGAATAGGTTTAGGTTAGAGATCAGAAGGCAATATTTTACAGTCAGGGTGGCCAAAATCTGGAACCAACTTCCCAGGGAAGTGGTCCTGACCCTACCTTGGGCAAATTCAAGAGGAGGTTGGACGATCACCTGTCTGGGATCTTGTGAACCCAGCATTCATTCCTGCCTGTGTCAGGAGGTCAGGCTAGATGATTTGTTTAGGTCCCTCCTAACCCTAGCTACTATGAAACTATGCTGGCTTCACTCCTACTAATGCAGCCCTGTACACTGTTAGCCTTCTTGGCAATAAGGTCCCACTTCTGTCTCATATCCATCTTATTGTACACTGTAACCTCCAGGTCCTTTGCTGTAGAGCTGCTGCTTAGCCAGTCAGTCCCCAGGATGTAGCAGTGCATGGGACTGTTCTGTCCTAAGTGCAGGATTTTGCAGCTGTCCTGTTGAACTTCAAAAGATTACTTTTGGCTTAATCTTCCAATTTGTCTAAGTCACTCTGAATCCTAGTGCTACCCTCTAGCGTATCTACTACACCTCCCAGCTTGGTGTCATCTGCAAACTTGCTAAGGGTGCAATCCTTTCCATTTTGCAGATCGTTAATGGAGATATCGAACAAAACCAGGCCCCAAACTGTGCCCTTGTTGCTCTGCTTGATATCGGCTGCCAACTAGACATTGAGCCATTGAGTTACTCTCTATTGAGTCCAGCAATCCAGCCAGCTTCCTATCCACTTTCAAGTCCATTCATCCAACCCAAACTTCCTCAGCTTGCTTGCAAGAATGCTGTGAGAGATGGTTTCAAAAGTCTTGCAAAATCAAGGTATATCATGTCCACTGCTTTCCCCACATCCACACAGCCAGTTATCATCATAGAAGGCAAGCAGGTTGGTCAGTTATGACTTGCCCTTGGTTAATCAATGCTGACTATTCCTAATCACTTTCTTCTCCTCCAAGTGCTTAGAGATGGATTCCTTTGGGCACCCACCACATGATTTTTCTGGGGACTGATGTGAGGCTGACTGGTCTACTGTTGCCTGGATCCTCCTTCCCGTTCTTAAAGATGGGCACTATATTTGCCCTTTTCCAATCATCTGGGACCTGCACCAATTGCCATGAGTTTTCAAAGATAATGGCCAGCAGCTCTACAATTACATCAGCCAACTCCCTCTGCACCCTTGAATACATTGTATCCAGCCCCATGGACTTGAACACATCTAGCTTTTCTAAATAGTCCCTAACTGTTCCTTTACCACTGAGGGCTGCTCACCTTCTCACCAAACTGTGCTGCCAGGTGCACTAGTCTGGGAGCTGGCCTTGCCTGTGAAGACTGAGATAAAAAAAGCATTGAGTACTTCAGCCTTTTCCTCATCATCTGTCACTAGGTTACCTCCCCCATTCATTAAGGGACCCACACTTTCCTTGATCCTCCTATTTCTACCAACATACTTGTAGAAACCCTTCTTGTTACCCTTCACATCCCTTGCTAGCTGCAACTCCAACTGTGCTTCCTGACTTTGTCCCTGTATGCCCGAGCAATATTCTTGTACTCCTGCCCAATCATTTGTCCAAGTTTCCACTTCTTATAAGTTTCCTTTTTATGATTTAGTTTACTGAAGAGTTTCCTGCTAAGCCAAGCTGGCCACTTGGTACATTTGCTGTTCTTCCTGCACATCAAGAAGGTTTGTTCCTGCACCCTTAGTAAGGTTTATTTAAAATACAACTGCCTCTCCTGGACTCCTTCTCCCACAGTTTTTCCTACCAGAGGATCCTGCCCATCAGTTCCCTGCTGCAGTCAAAGGCTGCTTTTCTGAAGTCCTGCTTCTCCTTTCTTCCTTTTGTCAGGATCCTGAACTCAATCATCCCGTAGTCACTGCTGCCCAACTTGTCACCTACTTATACATTCCCCACTAATTCTTCTCTGCTTGTGAGCAGTAGATCAAGAAGAGCATGGCCCCTAATTGGTCTCTCTAATACTTGCACCAGGAAGTTGTCTCCAGTGCTCTCCAAAAACTCCCTGGATTGCCTGCGCACTGCTGTATTGCCCTCCCAAAGTCCCCCATGAGAACCAGGACCTGTGATATGGAAACTTCTGTTAGTTGTCTGAAGAAACCCTCATCTATCTCATCCTCCTGGTCTGGTGGTCTATAGCAGACCCCCACCATGACATCACCCTTGTTGCTGTCCCCTCTAACCCTAACCTAGAGACTTGCAACAGGCCTATCTCCTGTTTCGTATTGGAGCTCTAAGCAATTATACAGCTCTTTTACATACAGTGCAATTCCTCATCCTCTTCTCCCCTGCCTGTTTTTCCTGAACATCATCATTTATACATGCAATGCTATTAGGCCACAGTAAACTAATTAATGCCACCATAAGATAGCAATGTTGGGAACAGTCCTATCTTATGCTGGGGTAATTTACTACAATTAAATGCACATGTAGGTGCTGACCATGGGCATAAATTACACCCAGTCAGCCCAGATAGCCAGAGTCCACTTTCTTGACTACCACCTAGCTACATAGCTCCATACTTCCAGCATCCTTGTGCCCCAACCATCCATCTGGAGCCTGGGGCTGACCCCCTGTGTCCCCTGCCAGCCTGGGCCAGTGCCACCCCAATTCAAATTGCTGTTCTCCCAGGCGCATGTGCAGAGGCTGTGCCCAGGAGTAGACACTGTACCTGAGAATAGGTTACTCCAGCTCAAACTGCACTGGAGTTTATTGCTTCACATTAATTGTATGTGTAGATGCACCCAGGGCTAACTAGCCCTGTGTAATTAATAAACAGTGCTATGCAAAAGGAAATTAGGCTCATATTTTATCAAGACATGTCATTAGGCACGGAATTGAATTATCACAGGTGAGCCTGACTATAGCATCACACATTTTTACCTGATAGATCCACAGAATGCATCTCTCACCCATAATTGTGGCAAGTAATATAATATTAATTTATTCTGGCATATAATGACAAACAACACATTTACCAGAAGATGAAGGCTTATCTTAGAATCTGCTCTGGTAACTTTTGTCTGACAGAGAATATGTTGTAGAATAGTGAATTAAATTTTCACACTTGCCCTGAGACACACATGAAAACACTGAAGCTGGAAGGAGACCCTGCACAATACATACCATGAGGACTGCAAGCAAAAGCCCATTATAAGAAACTGAAACTCTATTTTTCAATATGTGTGTGCATATCATATAATATTTAACCAGAATCTCAAAAGTGAAGGAGGCTTTAATATAGAGTCGTAAATCAAATTCTTGCACCTCATAGAGAAGCATTGTAAAAAATTGAATCAAACCTCATACCAGATAGTAACACATTATACAATAAAAGAAATCGGATTTGCCTTTTGTTTCTGGTGACATTTTGCAAAAGTTCAAACTTCCATATCTGATAGGAAGGACAGGATAAAAAAAATCTGTAATTGCATCCTACATCTCTTGGTGACACAAACTGTAAAAAAGCTGATACAGACTCTTAGCTGCAAAGGCAATATTTTAACATGGAAACTCAGACTCTCATACCCAATGAAGTCCTATCCAGAAGTACAGCTACGAGTGACATACCCTTGTACCTGGCAGTCCATTATTCATAACTTTAGAAAGGAATGACTTCCATAGTTAAATGCAATTTTGTATCCTTCTCGAAGTAAAGGAAGGCAGTGTGACAAAAATAATAGTAATAATAATGGTACTAAATCTCATTAGGTCTTTTCATCAGATTTCCAAGTGCTTTTCAAAGAAGGTAAATATCAGCATCCCTATGTTACAGATGGGGAAACTGAGGCAGAGCAGGGTAGTAACTTGCAGATGACATAATCAAGAACAGAATATAGATGTCCTGAGCCACAATCTGTGCTCTATCCATCAGTCAACACTGCCCCCCTAGTGAGAAAACGGGGGACTAAGCAAAATTTCATTGTCTGTTTTTGTAACAGCTCTATCTCTAATGCTTCAGAATAATACACCTAATCCAGAGAGGTGCTAAGTGCCTCCATGAAGGGACCGTACTTCGTTCCCATCTAGTTGTCACAGACTGGGTCCAGTGAAATCAATCTCAATTATGGAATGTGACAATAAGAAACATCATTGATCCTGAAAGGAAATGCTACCCAGAGTGGGCCAATATATTGGGGTAGAGTCCAGTAGGCCATTCTAAAACATCTCAGTTATATTTTTATAGGAATAAAATTATTATGGTTTGGTGGTTACTTCTTATTTTCACTATATTTTGTAAGGCTTTTACTTATATTTAGGGGTCTAGTCCCAACACTTTTAGTTCACATAATTCCCATTGGAGTACTGCATACCAACAGCTGAAAGTTAACAGCAGTATATCACACTGTTTCGAAAGTATTCCTGCATCCATCACTTTGAGATTTCTTCTTTATATGAAGAAGATTCTGCTATAAATTCTCCTGGAAAAAATACATGAAGACAGACAGAAATGCAATGAAAAAGTCATTCAAAAATCTTTGAGAGAGAAACTTTAAAGTAGCAAAAAAGCTAAATTATAGTAGATCTTTAGGACAGCTTAAACTATAGACAATTATCACTGGTAGTTGAAATAAATTAATTCTGAATCACAATATTTGCAGGGGAATATAATTGCCTTCTTATTCCCTCCCCCACCCCATTTTTTCCCCACAGCATGGTATTAAAACTGTCAAACACTGAATTGCTTTAGCAATAAGCAAGTGTCAAATATTTCTTCATTTTTTTTTAAAGCTACTAATTCAAATGGTTCTAGAGATTTTTTTGTGTCACATGCAAAATTGCAAGTTTTCTGTCACACACTTAAAGTCTGATATAGCTTATTTCATTTTCATTTTTAGTAATACATTATTGATAATAATACCACTACTAGGGCATTGTCTACATGTGCTGATTTTAAGGCACTTTAGCCCAATTTAAGGTGCATTAAGGTTTATACATGCGTGCCCTTAATGTGCCTTAAAAATGGCAATTTTAGGCTATTTGCACCTAAATTTGATACCTGCAAAAGCTAGCATCAGGTTAGTTAGTAAAAGTTCGTGCCGAGTCCCTGAAGCCCTGCCATGTGCCCCTCGTGGCTGGGCAGACCCAGCACTAAAGTTAGTGTCAGGTTGTGTCTACACGTGCGTTAATGCACTTTAACTAATTGCACCTAAATTTGATATATGCATTTGCAGGTACCAAATTTAGGTGTGATTAGCCTAATTTCACCAGTTTTAATGTGCATTAAGAGTGTTCACCTGTAGATGAATGCCTATAATGTTCACTGAGTTAAGCTAATGTGCATTAATGCATCTTGTGTAGACGTGCCTTTTCTGTCCTAAAGAAATACATTTCCTTAGTATTTCTTATATTGGCGAGTTCTTATGGTCTTGCTGCAGGACAAATAGAATGTATACAATAATTGGACAACATTTAATGATAAGTTTCTAATTATGGGGCTCTCAACATGATTTTGAGGCAGAACAGCAGCAGACCATCTAAAATGATGGCCAACAGAGAAGATATTGCCAGTATTTTGCCAACACTAAGTGTTTGGCCAAGGACCTCATTGTGAAATGAATCCACAGTTCTCTGAAATAAAAGAGGGTCTTATCTGAGAAGTTGAGCACTTTGTACTTGCAGCTGCTAATCCCTAATTTCAATTAAGTTAATAGGAACAGTGAGCGCTCAGCATCTGCCAGGACTAGGCCTTTATTTATCAGGACAGGCAATGTGAATCATTGTTTACTACAATAACTGAAACTCATTTAAACATTTATTTCATAGACAACTGGTCTTTCTCTCAATTTGTGGTTTATCTACCATAACCTCTTCGCCTTTGGGGTTCTCCTTATGCCCCAATGGTAGTAGTTATATATAGCTTTATATGCAATTCAATTTATATGCATTACAAAAGCAATTAACAATAACCTTTGATTAAATATACATTTATATAATTTATGGTTTTTTGCTAAAAGCATACAGTAAGATCATACATTCTATAAAATGTATCATAATTAAAACAAAATCTGATAATACAGGAAAATAATTGATAAAATGAAGCAATACGCCAATAATAAATCTAAGTTTGTTACTGCATTTGGGAGCCTTTGCCTTAACTAATTTTATTCGGAATTATACAAATCTAAATGCTCTCAGAATAAAGGGATTTGCTGGCCTGAATGTTAATAGTGTGCATACTTGAAGCAGAAAATCTTCATTTAGTTCAGCAATATCAATATGTAGGTATTGAAGCAGAAGGTGGAAGCAGCATGCGCACCCATGGAGAATAGAGTGCTTTTGCAAACAGTGTCACATTTTTTTGAGAAATACATCTGTTTTGCTCAATTGACACTCCATGATACTGCAATTATGAGCCATATGTGAATGCAGTAATTTGGGAAGATAAATTAACATTTTAAAATCAAGACTTGGTGATGTTTATATCATCGTGAGCCAGATTAGGCTTCTTCTTTCCCACAAAGATAAAAGGGAGTTCCATCTCTTTTAAGGCATAATTCTGTGCTGGCTGCCATCAAACACATTAGAAGATGTGTGCAGAGACCTTGCTGAATCACAGCGCCTCCGTTCCAAAAGGAATACTGGCCAACCCAGAATTTTAGTTGACAGAGTAGTTTCTGACCTGCCCTCAAGGGGTTCATTATAGAATCACAGACTCGTAGGAAGGCAGGGCTGGAAGGGATCTCTGGAGGTCATCTAGACCAACCTCCTGCTTGAGGCAGGATCATCTCTATCTAAACCATCCCATACAAATCCTGGTCTAACCTATTATTAAAACTGCAGAGGCAACTCTGCCATACAGCCACAAAGCATGGCAACTTAACCTATCACATGTAACTAGGAATAATGGGTACAAACTAGTGGAGAGTAGATTCAGGTTAGATATTAGGAAGAAATGTTTCACAATAAGGGTGGCCAGAATCTGGAATGGGTTCCCAAGAGAGGTGGTACTATCACCTACCTTGGAGGTCTTCAAGAGGAGGCTAGATAGGCCCCTGGCTGGGGTTGTCTGACCTTGGTCCTTTTCCTGCCTGGGGCAGGGGGTTGGACACGATGATCCTTCGGGGTCCCTTCCAACTCTACAATCTTTGAATCTATCAATCTATAAAAGCAGGGGGGCAATGGTGGCTAGTGCACTGCTAATACAGTGATTGTTAAATTATGCTGAAGAGATCCAAGATTGTGATCCACCGTATGTGAAAGAGAGCTGAGACTGTACTGTCATGCTACCTTTCCCTATTTCTTTTCAGACAATTCTTTTCAGTGAATCAATGGAACAACTGCCTTTGACTGCAATGGGCCAAGACTTTAGCTCCAGTACCCAGGGTTGTAGCAGCAAGGAGAAGAGATTATATACTCCAAGCAGCAGGGAGCTTCCACTTGCTCCCTGATCGCGATCAGGAAGCAGGGGCTGGGAGATCTTTATCTCCCAGCCCTTGCTTCACCATTGTGATCAGGGAGCAGGGGCCTGGGAGATTCTTCTCTCCCAGTGCCAGTTCCATGGTTTCAGGGTCAGCGCTGGGAGATCCTTATTTTCCAACCCGAGCTCCACAGTCTCTTGGTTTGGGAGCTCCACAGTTTTTCTTGGGCTGGGAGGATTCCCAGTGATGGTCCCGTGACCACAGAACTAGCCCAGGGAGATGAGCATCACCCAGCCCCCACTTCTGAGCATGGGATGGGGGCTGGAAGCCCCCTCCTGGCAGAGGCTGGGGAACCTGTTCCCTGCCCAGCTTCATGAGTCCAGAGCTGGGTGGGGAACAGGCACAAAACTGAGCTGGGAAAAGGCTTGGGTGATTGAGGTGTGGGACTTGGAAAAAGCTGCAGGGTTGGGGCAGGTCCCAAACCCCTTCTCCAATCTGCCAGTGGGGCAGCTAGCAGTGTACCCCCGGCTGGGGCTCAATGCTAACTGCTCCACTGGTGGATCATGGCAGAGGCTAGAACCTGCCCCTCCCCTGCAGCTCCCTCCAAGTCCCCTGTCCTTGATCAGGTAGGTGGGGTAAAGAGCTCCCCACTTCTGTGTCAGGCGGACGTCGTCCCATCCTGGGCTCTGGTGACAGAGGCCACCCTGACAACGGGCAGCCCCCCAGGGACAGGGAGCAATGTTTCAGCTCCTGCCAGGAGATAGCTGTCTCCTGGCCTCATGCTGCCTGGCAGCTCCTGGGCCAGTGCAGGGCCAGTGAGGGTGGAAGTAGATTGCTGCCATGAGCAGGAAACGTGCTGCTGAGTCCCTGCATGTGTGCATGCCTGCCCAGGAGAGGTTACTCATGAGTAAAACTGCTCCTGGATCAAATGCACATGTAGACATTGGAAAACCCACTATAGACGTTTGCACTTCGTTTTTGTTTTTTTTTACTAAGCACTAGATGCCATTTAAAAAAAATAGTATTTAGACACCTGAAAATGTGGATAGGTACATAAGGTGGATTTTCAAAAGCAATGCTTCTAAAAAGCCAGCAGGCTGACTACCACCAGGGATTGAACTGGCCTGAAAACCATAACTCTCCATAAGCTTGAGAGCCCCCAGCAATTGCCAATGTGGTATATAAGAAGTGAGGAAGCTCACCGCAGTAAAACGAAGACAAAAGCAGGTCGACAGAGGGAAGAATGCACAACATAAGATTAGGAGGTTGCTAGTGCTACGTGAAAAATCATCTTGGTTCTTCTGCACTTATGTTCCCCATTTGCCATTTTTGGTTACTGTGATGTTCACCAAAATCAACAGGATATTGGAAACTGATGTCTACATAATTTCCTCAGATGTTGGAATTGATTGGATGTGGCATTCAGTAGATGTTATGTTACAGACAATCAGACAGCAAACAAAAATAGTAATGTCACTGAGGTGAGTGTAAGCCTACAACTCACTCTGTCGTTATAACACAGGACTACTTAATGAAATCAAGTTGCACTTGAATCACCGAGCTTTAAAACATTTTAAAGTTAAGTAGTTTCAAAGACAAGATAGTTAAGTAATTTATTACAATAAAATAATTATTTCATTGCTTGCTTTTATTATTTTAATAAGATAATCAAATTACTACTTTTTTGAGCTAGTTTGCCTGGATGGTACATTTTGAATAGGGGGGAAGAGGAAGAGGGGAAGAGAAATAAAACATATTAGTTGTAGAAGGTGATTTCTGTAGTTCTGTTTACTAATTTGATACGTTTTCTTTCTGTGTGGAAAAAGCAGTTGCCAACATTTTCACGGGAGTTCGAAATTAACTTCAGGCTTACAGAAATGGGCAGATTTAAAGACCTTCAAACTGAAACTAATAAAAACGCTCTTCTTTTTATGAAACAGATTGCTTTGATTATGTTGTCTTCGGTGCCAGCCTTGGTCAGTTTTAAAGAGAGTGAAGACGGATCATTCCATCCAAATGCTGAGAGATACGTGCAGTGGTACCAGATTTAATAATGTTTGGCACCTGAAATATTTGCTAGGTAGATAATATTTAGTGAGATGTGCTCACGGATTTCAAGGATGACCCCTTAAGCCTGGTATACAGCAAGTAAAGTATGTGGGAGAGGCCAAATCTCCATATGAGATGGCATGTTCAAAGAGCTTGTGTGCCGGACAAAAGCAGCAAATGGTTAAACACATTCTAGCTGCTGTTACTTGTCTTTCAGCCGATGTACAGAGCGTACTTTCCAGTGTACACCTGTGAAGATGGAGGAGTCACCTGTAATGCACGATGGTTGAGACTTTCAAAGAAATTTTGAGGACCGAGATGGCCCATCTTTTATTCATTTCAATGGCAAAATCTGTCACTGCTTTTGAAAGCCTGTCCCCTTGGTCCACCTGGATTGGTTTTAAGGCTTATGATGTACATGGTTGAAAGAATTAGGAATGTACCTTTATTAACAAACCCAGGAGCTGCCCCTCATCTATTGAAGGTTTTATGTAGCATGTTTTGACACGGTGATTTAAGCCATATCCTGCACTGTGATATGTGTGGGTGAATGCTTATACTCCTATCAAAATTAATGGAGGCTCAGCAGTGTCACAGTGGTCTGCCTGTTTGCATTAAATGGCAGAATAGGACCTTAGCTAGTATCATTTTTTCCATTGCGAAAAGCTTTAATGATTCAATTTAGAGAAGATGCCTTTGCTTCTTTGAAATAAGCCTACCCTTCAGAATTCTAAACAAAGAAAATCAGAGAAGACAAATGGTCTGATACTCTTATCAGAGAAGGTAAAAAATAAAGAATGTCATGCTGTACAATATATGACATTAGTGGTGATATTTTTAGCCTAAACTGCATTTTGATTTAAGGTTTTTTTAATATATTTTTTCACAATAACAAGGTAACACAGCAAGTATATATTATAGAGCAAATAGGTAGAACTTTTAAACTATCAAAAATAAATGGGGAGGAGAAAACCATCATTAGAGAAAAGTGGGAGCAAATATACACCTACAATTCATCAAGCAATGGTCTATTAAGCTGTCATTATTCATTTTCACAGTAACTGATTGGAGATGTACTGAAATGTCCTCAAATGATTCATGTACTACTGCATGTTTTAATGGCTACAGTGGGTGGAAATTTACCCGCTCTACTGCAATTTAAAAATGGAAAACTGCTAAATCTTGGACCATCCCTTCTTCTAATGCATACAGCAATCTGTCATTACAGAAGGTGATGCAAGGGTGATAACAGAGCTAGTGGTAGTGGAGGCTGGTCCACACCCTTCCCAGTCCCAAGTGCAGGGGACTTACTGGAAGTGTGGCTGGACTGTGGTTTGCACACTAGCAACATCCATCTTGTACCACCTTTAGCTCCTATACCCACTCAGCATAATTTAGAGCAGCCTGAGATGGTGGTAAACTATACCCAGAACCAACCGGCAAAGATCTGGCTGTAGCATCAGAATCCACAATTCCATCTCCCTTTCGGTACAAACCAAAGTTACTGTAAATATCTAAGAAGTTGCACCAGATTCTTTAGATTAAATTTGAAGTCACAATTTTCTCAACTGTGTTGCTCACAAAAAATGCAAGCTACCTGACAAAACAATCCTCTTTTTTTGTGTCAGGGATCAAGGAAAGTAGGATTTAAGGAATCTCTTCTTCCCCTATATCAACTCAGGAATCTGTCATGCTGCAAGTCCTTGCACTGCCTTGAATGCATGGGCTTTCTCATTCCAGGGTAATCTCATGATGAACCTTTGAGGTGTAGGAGGCCCAAAGGTCATGAAGGCCAACATGAAGGCTTGTGTCTAAGTGGCCTGGAGCACATACTTGTGTCTAAGCAGCCTTGACCAACATGAAGGCTTGTGTCTAAGTGGCCTGGAGCACATACCAAACACAGCACAACAGCTACACTTTCTCTTCTCATTTGGTTGCATACTCAATTTTGGCAGTGTTGTTTTACCGCATACTACAGGCACACTACTTTTGCAGCAGAACAATCTTGCTATAAGCTTGACATACTGACTATTGAATAAAGAAAGAAAGAAATTAGGAGTTTATTATAGATTGACAACAGCTCATAACTATAAAAGAATTGATCTAATGACTATCTGGCTAAAAAATTGCCTTTGTCTATTTACTGAACATTATCAAAATGCAGCAAATTCACCAAAACGGCCCTACTGCACTCTAGGAAACATTTCTTCACTATTCAGTAAGCAAGCATCAAACCAAGAAGAAATACAAAGCTGTCAGTGATGCCAGTTGCTCTCTTTTAGATCCCACTGGTCAGCAGATAACTGCTTGCCAGGTAGCTATTCGCAGTGGAATAGTAGATATGTTTCATTCTGTTACTACACAGCCAAACGTACGGTTTGCTGCAGCACTAAACTAATTGTAGTTTTACTTTTTGCATATATGGATTAACCCTTCAAGAGACAAGTGGGAATTGGTTCCCAACTGGGTATTTGATTTTGAATGGCTCTCAGCCAAGTGGCTTCTCTTGAAGCGATATTCAGAGAATATCAATGTTGTTCTTTCTCTGGTGTGCATAGCCAGCTGGCAGGCATTTGCACACTGGAATTTCAATGGATGTCTGGCATCTATTGCCTATTTATCCCTCAAAGGAATAAAGGATATATTCTGATGTGGGCACAATGTCTTAAAATATCAGAATGGCATACTGTATTTCTTGCCTCATAAGTAAAAAGTGTGGGAATACTGACAAATACGCAGATATTATGCCATCCCATTGGCAAAGCCAGTAAGATTAGTATTATCAG